>NW_028188655.1:64100-135919 GCF_978046115.1 Saccoglossus kowalevskii
GTGGCAAAGTGCTGAAAAGTCGTGGCAAAGTCGTGGCAAAGTACTGAAAAGTGTGGCAAAGTACTGCAAAGTCGTGGCAAAGTACTGAAAAGTGTGGCAAAGTACTGAAAAGTTGTGGCGAAGTGCTGAAAAGTCGTGGCAATGTACTGAAAAGTGTGGCAAAGTACTGAAAAGTTGTGGCAAAGTGCTGAAAGTGTGGCAAAGTACTGAAAAGTAGTGGCGAAGTGCTGAAAAGTCGTGGCAAAGTACTGAAAAGTGTGGCAAAGTACTGAAAAGTTGTGGCAAAGTCGTGGCAAGTACTGAAAAGAGTGGCAAAGTACTGAAAAGTTGTGGCAAAGTCGTGGCAAAGTACTGAAAAGTGTGGCAAAGTACTGAAAAGTTGTGGCGAAGTGGTGAAAAGTCGTGGCAAAGTGCTGCAAAGTCGTGGCAAAGTACTGAAAAGTGTGGCAAAGTACTGAAAAGTTGTGGCAAAGTGCAGAAAAGAGTGGCAAAGTACTGAAAAGTTGTGGCAAAGTGCTGAAAAGTGTGGCAAAGTACTGAAAAGTTGTGGCAAAGTTCTGAAAAGTAGTGGCAAAGTACTGAAAAGTCGTGGCAAAGTCGTGGCAAAGTACTGAAAAGTGTGACAAAGTACTGAAAAGTTGTGGCAAAGTGCTGAAAAGTCGTGGCAAAGTACTGAAAAGTGTGGCAAAGTACTGACGAGTTGTGGCAAAGTCGTGGCAAAGTACTGAAAAGAGTGGCTGCAAAGTCGTGGCAAAGAACTGAAAAGTGTGGCAAAGTACTGAAAAGTTGTTGCAAAGTGCTGAAAAGTGTGGCAAAGTGCTGCAAAGTCGTGGCAAAGTACTGAAAAGTGTGGCAAAGTACTGAAAAGTTGTGGCAAAGTACTGAAAAGTAGTGGCGAAGTGCTGAAAAGTCGTGGCAAAGTACTGAAAAGTGTGGCAAAGTACTGAAAAGTTGTGGCAAAGTGCTGAAAAGTGTGGCAAAGTGCTGCAAAGTCGTGGCAAAGTTCTGAAAAGTGTGGCAAAGGACTGAAAAGTTGTGGCAAAGTGCTGAAAAGTGTGCAAAGTACTGAAAAGTGTGGCAAAGTACTGAAAAGTTGTGGCAAAGTCGTGGCAAAGTACTGAAAAGAGTGGCAAAGTACTGAAAAGTGTGGCAAAGTACTGAAGAGTTGTGGCAAAGTCGTGGCAAAGTACTGAAAAGAGTGGCAAAGTACTGAAAAGTTGTGGCAAAGTGCTGAAAAGAGTGGCAAAGTGCTGCAGTGTCGTGGCAAAGTACTGAAAAGTTGTGGCAAAGTACTGAAAAGTAGTGGCGAAGTGCTGAAAAGTCGTGGCAAAGTACTGAAAAGTGTGGCAAAGTACTGAAAAGTTGTGGCAAAGTGCTGAAAAGTGTGGCAAAGTGCTGCAAAGTCGTGGCAAAGTTCTGAAAAGTGTGGCAAAGGACTGAAAAGTTGTGGCAAAGTGCTGAAAAGTGTGCAAAGTACTGAAAAGTGTGGCAAAGTACTGAAAAGTTGTGGCAAAGTCGTGGCAAAGTACTGAAAAGAGTGGCAAAGTACTGAAAAGTGTGGCAAAGTACTGAAGAGTTGTGGCAAAGTCGTGGCAAAGTACTGAAAAGAGTGGCAAAGTACTGAAAAGTTGTGGCAAAGTGCTGAAAAGAGTGGCAAAGTGCTGCAGTGTCGTGGCAAAGTGCTGAAAAGTGTGGCAAAGGACTGAAAAGTTGTAGCAAAGTGCTGAAAAGTTTGGCAAAGTACTGAAATTTTGTGGCGAAGTGCTGAAAAGTCGTGGCAAAGTACTGAAAAGTGTGGCAAAGTACTGAAAAGTTGTGGCAAAGTCGTGGCAAAGTACTGAAAAGAGTGGCAAAGTACTGAAAAGTTGTGGCAAAGTCGTGGCAAAGTACTGAAAAGTGTGGCAAAGTACTGAAAAGTTGTGGCGAAGTGCTGAAAAGTCGTGGCAAAGTACTGAAAAGTGTGGCAAAGTACTGAAAAGTAGTGGCAAAGTGCTGAAAAGTGTGGCAAAGTACTGAAAAGTTGTGGCAAAGTGCTGAAAAGTGTGGCAAAGTACTGAAAAGTTGTGGCAAAATGCTGAAAAGTAGTGGCAAAGTACTGAAAATTCGTGGCAAAGTACTGAAAAGTGTGGCAAAGTACTGAAGAGTTGTGGCAAAGTCGTGGCAAAGTACTGAAAAGAGTGGCAAAGTGCTGCAAAGTCGTGGCAAAGTACTGAAAAGTGTGGCAAAGTACTGAAAAGTTGTGGCAAAGTACTGAAAAGTAGTGGCAAAGTGCTGCAAAGTCGTGGCAAAGTACTGAAAAGTGTGGCAAAGTACTGAAAAGTTGTGGCAAAGTGCAGAAAAGAGTGGCAAAGTACTGAAAAGTTGTGGCAAAGTGCTGAAAAGTGTGGCAAAGTACTGAAAAGTTGTGGCAAAGTTCTGAAAAGTAGTGGCAAAGTACTGAAAAGTCGTGGCAAAGTCGTGGCAAAGTACTGAAAAGTGTGACAAAGTACTGAAAAGTTGTGGCAAAGTGCTGAAAAGTCGTGGCAAAGTACTGAAAAGTGTGGCAAAGTACTGACGAGTTGTGGCAAAGTCGTGGCAAAGTACTGAAAAGAGTGGCTGCAAAGTCGTGGCAAAGAACTGAAAAGTGTGGCAAAGTACTGAAAAGTTGTTGCAAAGTGCTGAAAAGTGTGGCAAAGTGCTGCAAAGTCGTGGCAAAGTACTGAAAAGTGTGGCAAAGTACTGAAAAGTTGTGGCAAAGTACTGAAAAGTAGTGGCGAAGTGCTGAAAAGTCGTGGCAAAGTACTGAAAAGTGTGGCAAAGTACTGAAAAGTTGTGGCAAAGTGCTGAAAAGTGTGGCAAAGTGCTGCAAAGTCGTGGCAAAGTTCTGAAAAGTGTGGCAAAGGACTGAAAAGTTGTGGCAAAGTGCTGAAAAGTGTGCAAAGTATTGAAAAGTGTGGCAAAGTACTGAAAAGTTGTGGCAAAGTCGTGGCAAAGTACTGAAAAGAGTGGCAAAGTACTGAAAAGTGTGGCAAAGTACTGAAGAGTTGTGGCAAAGTCGTGGCAAAGTACTGAAAAGAGTGGCAAAGTACTGAAAAGTTGTGGCAAAGTGCTGAAAAGAGTGGCAAAGTGCTGCAGTGTCGTGGCAAAGTACTGAAAAGTTGTGGCAAAGTACTGAAAAGTAGTGGCGAAGTGCTGAAAAGTCGTGGCAAAGTACTGAAAAGTGTGGCAAAGTACTGAAAAGTTGTGGCAAAGTGCTGAAAAGTGTGGCAAAGTGCTGCAAAGTCGTGGCAAAGTTCTGAAAAGTGTGGCAAAGGACTGAAAAGTTGTGGCAAAGTGCTGAAAAGTGTGCAAAGTACTGAAAAGTGTGGCAAAGTACTGAAAAGTTGTGGCAAAGTCGTGGCAAAGTACTGAAAAGAGTGGCAAAGTACTGAAAAGTGTGGCAAAGTACTGAAGAGTTGTGGCAAAGTCGTGGCAAAGTACTGAAAAGAGTGGCAAAGTACTGAAAAGTTGTGGCAAAGTGCTGAAAAGAGTGGCAAAGTGCTGCAGTGTCGTGGCAAAGTGCTGAAAAGTGTGGCAAAGGACTGAAAAGTTGTAGCAAAGTGCTGAAAAGTTTGGCAAAGTACTGAAATTTTGTGGCGAAGTGCTGAAAAGTCGTGGCAAAGTACTGAAAAGTGTGGCAAAGTACTGAAAAGTTGTGGCAAAGTCGTGGCAAAGTACTGAAAAGAGTGGCAAAGTACTGAAAAGTTGTGGCAAAGTCGTGGCAAAGTACTGAAAAGTGTGGCAAAGTACTGAAAAGTTGTGGCGAAGTGCTGAAAAGTCGTGGCAAAGTACTGAAAAGTGTGGCAAAGTACTGAAAAGTAGTGGCAAAGTGCTGAAAAGTGTGGCAAAGTACTGAAAAGTTGTGGCAAAGTGCTGAAAAGTGTGGCAAAGTACTGAAAAGTTGTGGCAAAATGCTGAAAAGTAGTGGCAAAGTACTGAAAATTCGTGGCAAAGTACTGAAAAGTGTGGCAAAGTACTGAAGAGTTGTGGCAAAGTCGTGGCAAAGTACTGAAAAGAGTGGCAAAGTGCTGCAAAGTCGTGGCAAAGTACTGAAAAGTGTGGCAAAGTACTGAAAAGTTGTGGCAAAGGGCTGAAAAGAGTGGCAAAGTGCTGCAGTGTCGTGGCAAAGTGCTGAAAAGTGTGGCAAAGGACTGAAAAGTTGTAGCAAAGTGCTGAAAAGTTTGGCAAAGTACTGAAAAGTAGTGGCGAAGTGCTGAAAAGTCGTGGCAAAGTACTGAAAAGTGTGGCAAAGTACTGAAAAGTTGTGGCAAAGTCGTGGCAAAGTACTGAAAAGAGTGGCAAAGTACTGAAAAGTTGTGGCAAAGTCGTGGCAAAGTACTGAAAAGTGTGGCAAAGTACTGAAAAGATGTGGCGAAGTGCTGAAAGTCGTGGCAATGTACTGAAAAGTGTGGCAAAGTGCTGAAAAGTCGTGGCAAAGTCGTGGCAAAGTACTGAAAAGTGTGGCAAAGTACTGCAAAGTCGTGGCAAAGTACTGAAAAGTGTGGCAAAGTACTGAAAAGTTGTGGCGAAGTGCTGAAAAGTCGTGGCAATGTACTGAAAAGTGTGGCAAAGTACTGAAAAGTTGTGGCAAAGTGCTGAAAGTGTGGCAAAGTACTGAAAAGTAGTGGCGAAGTGCTGAAAAGTCGTGGCAAAGTACTGAAAAGTGTGGCAAAGTACTGAAAAGTTGTGGCAAAGTCGTGGCAAGTACTGAAAAGAGTGGCAAAGTACTGAAAAGTTGTGGCAAAGTCGTGGCAAAGTACTGAAAAGTGTGGCAAAGTACTGAAAAGTTGTGGCGAAGTGCTGAAAAGTCGTGGCAAAGTACTGAAAAGTGTGGCAAAGTACTGAAAAGTAGTGGCAAAGTGCTGCAAAGTCGTGGCAAAGTACTGAAAAGTGTGGCAAAGTACTGAAAAGTTGTGGCAAAGTGCAGAAAAGAGTGGCAAAGTACTGAAAAGTTGTGGCAAAGTGCTGAAAAGTGTGGCAAAGTACTGAAAAGTTGTGGCAAAGTTCTGAAAAGTAGTGGCAAAGTACTGAAAAGTCGTGGCAAAGTCGTGGCAAAGTACTGAAAAGTGTGACAAAGTACTGAAAAGTTGTGGCAAAGTGCTGAAAAGTCGTGGCAAAGTACTGAAAAGTGTGGCAAAGTACTGACGAGTTGTGGCAAAGTCGTGGCAAAGTACTGAAAAGAGTGGCTGCAAAGTCGTGGCAAAGAACTGAAAAGTGTGGCAAAGTACTGAAAAGTTGTTGCAAAGTGCTGAAAAGTGTGGCAAAGTGCTGCAAAGTCGTGGCAAAGTACTGAAAAGTGTGGCAAAGTACTGAAAAGTTGTGGCAAAGTACTGAAAAGTAGTGGCGAAGTGCTGAAAAGTCGTGGCAAAGTACTGAAAAGTGTGGCAAAGTACTGAAAAGTTGTGGCAAAGTGCTGAAAAGTGTGGCAAAGTGCTGCAAAGTCGTGGCAAAGTTCTGAAAAGTGTGGCAAAGGACTGAAAAGTTGTGGCAAAGTGCTGAAAAGTGTGCAAAGTACTGAAAAGTGTGGCAAAGTACTGAAAAGTTGTGGCAAAGTCGTGGCAAAGTACTGAAAAGAGCGGCAAAGTACTGAAAAGTTGTGGCAAAGTCGTGGCAAAGTACTGAAAAGTGTGGCAAAGTACTGAAAAGTTGTGGCAAAGTCGTGGCAAAGTACTGAAAAGAGTGGCAAAGTACTGAAAAGTTGTGGCAAAGTCGTGCAAAGTACTGAAAAGAGTGGCAAAGTACTGAAAAGTTGTGGCAAAGTCGTGGCAAAGTGCTGAAAAGTGTGGCAAAGTACAGAAAAGTTGTGGCAAAGTGCTGAAAAGTGTGGCAAAGTACTGAAAAGTTGTGGCAAAGTGCTGAAAAGTAGTGGCAAAGTACTGAAAAGTCGTGGCAAAGTACTGAAAAGTGTGGCAAAGTACTGAAGAGTTGTGGCAAAGTCGTAGCAAAGTACTGAAAAGAGTGACAAAGTGCTGCAAAGTCGTGGCAAAGTACTGAAAAGTTGTGGCAAAGTGTTGAAAAGTAGTGGCAAAGTACTGAAAAGTCGTGGCAAAGTACTGAAAAGTGTGGCAAAGTACTGAAGAGTTGTGGCAAAGTCGTGGCAAAGTACTGAAAAGAGTGGCAAAGTGCTGCAAAGTCGTGGCAAAGTACTGAAAAGTGTGGCAAAGTACTGAAAAGTTGTGGCAAAGTGCTGAAAAGTGTGGCAAAGTGCTGCAAAGTCGTGGCAAAGTGCTGAAAAGTGTGGCAAAGTACTGACAAGTTGTGGCGAGTGCTGAAAAGTCGTGGCAATGTACTGAAAAGTGTGGCAAAGTACTGAAAAGTTGTGGCAAAGTGCTGAAAAGTCGTGGCAAAGTCGTGGCAAAGTACTGAAAAGTGTGGTAAAGTACAGAAAAGTTGTGGCAAAGTGCTGAAAAGTCGTGGCAAAGTACTGACAAGTGTGGCAAAGTACTGAAGAGTTGTGGCAAATTCGTGGCAAAGTACTGAAAAGAGTGGCAAAGTGCTGCAAAGTCGTGGCAAACTACTGAAAAGTGTGGCAAAGTACTGAAAAGTTGTGGCAAAGTACTGAAAAGTGTGGCAAAGTACTGAAAAGTAGTGGCGAAGTGCAGAAAAGTGTGGCAAAGTACTGAAAAGTTGTGGCAAAGTCGTGGCAAAGTACTGAAAAGTGTGGCAAAGTACTGAAAAGTTGTGGCGAAGTGCTGAAAAGTCGAAGCAAAATACTGAAAAGTGTGGCAAAGTACTGAAAAGTAGTGGCAAAGTGCTGAAAAGTGTGGCAAAGTACTGAAAAGTTGTGGCAAAGTGCTGAAAAGTGTGGCAAAGTACTGGAAAGTTGTGGCAAAGTGCTGAAAAGTAGTGGCAAAGTACTGAAAAGTCGTGGCAAAGTACTGAAAAGTGTGGCAAAGTACTGAAGAGTTGTGGCAAAGTCGTGGCAAAGTACTGAAAAGAGTGGCAAAGTGCTGCAAATTCGTGGCAAAGTACTGAAAAGTGTGGCAAAGTACTGAAAAGTTGTGGCAAAGTGCTGAAAAGTGTGGCAAAGTGCTGCAAAGTCGTGGTAAAGTGCTGAAAAGTGTGGCAAAGGACTGAAAAGTTGTGGCAAAGTGCTGAAAAGTTTGGCAAAGTACTGAAAAGTAGTGGCGAAGTGCTGAAAAGTCGTGGCAAAGTACTGAAAACAGTGGCAAAGTACTGAAAAGTTGTTGCAAAGTGCTGAAAAGTGTGGCAAAGTGCTGCAAAGTCGTGGCAAA
Organism: Saccoglossus kowalevskii; assembly: GCF_978046115.1. Taxonomy (NCBI): domain Eukaryota; kingdom Metazoa; phylum Hemichordata; class Enteropneusta; family Harrimaniidae; genus Saccoglossus; species Saccoglossus kowalevskii. Next base: position 71,354 of record NW_028188655.1, read on the forward strand.
GTACTGAAAAGTGTGGCAAAGTACTGAAAAGTTGTGGCAAAGTACTGAAAAGTGTGGCAAAGTACTGAAAATTTGTGGCGAAGTGCTGAAAAGTCGTGGCAAAGTACTGAAAAGTGTGGCAAAGTACTGAAAAGTTGTGGCAAAGTCGTGGCAAAGTACTGAAAAGAGTGGCAAAGTACTGAAAAGTTGTGGCAAAGTCGTGGCAAAGTACTGAAAAGTGTGGCAAAATACTGAAAAGTTGTGGCGAAGTGCTGAAAAGTCGTGGCAAAGTACTGAAAAGTGTGGCAAAGTACTGAAAAGTAGTGGCAAAGTGCTGAAAAGTGTGGCAAAGTACTGAAAAGTTGTGGCAAAGTGCTGAAAAGTGTGGCAAAGTACTGAAAATTTGTGGCAAAATGCTGAAAAGTAGTGGCAAAGTACTGAAAAGTCGTGGCAAAGTACTGAAAAGTGTGGCAAAGTACTGAAGAGTTGTGGCAAAGTCGTGGCAAAGTACTGAAAAGAGTGGCAAAGTGCTGCAAAGTCGTGGCAAAGTACTGAAAAGTGTGGCAAAGTACTGAAAAGTTGTGGCAAAGTGCTGAAAAGAGTGGCAAAGTGCTGCAGTGTCGTGGCAAAGTGCTGAAAAGTGTGGCAAAGGACTGAAAAGTTGTAGCAAAGTGCTGAAAAGTTTGGCAAAGTACTGAAAAGTAGTGGCGAAGTGCTGAAAAGTCGTGGCAAAGTACTGAAAAGTGTGGCAAAGTACTGAAAAGTTGTGGCAAAGTCGTGGCAAAGTACTGAAAAGAGTGGCAAAGTAATGAAAAGTTGTGGCAAAGTCGTGGCAAAGTACTGAAAAGTGTGGCAAAGTACTGCAAAGTCGTGGCAAAGTGCTGAAAAGTGTGGCAAAGTACTGAAAAGTTGTGGCGAGTGCTGAAAAGTCGTGGCAATGTACTGAAAAGTGTGGCAAAGTACTGAAAAGTTTTGGCAAAGTGCTGAAAAGTCGTGGCAAAGTACTGAAAAGTGTGGAAAAGTACTGAAAAGTTGTGGCAAAGTGCTGAAAAGTCGTGGCAAAGTACTGAAAAGTGTGGCAAAGTACTGACGAGTTGTGGCAAAGTCGTGGCAAAGTACTGAAAAGAGTGGCTGCAAAGTCGTGGCAAAGAACTGAAAAGTGTGGCAAAGTACTGAAAAGTTGTTGCAAAGTGCTGAAAAGTGTGGCAAAGTGCTGCAAAGTCGTGGCAAAGTACTGAAAAGTGTGGCAACGTACTGAAAAGTTGTGGCAAAGTACTGAAAAGTGTAGCAAAGTACTGAAAAGTAGTGGCGAAGTGCTGAAAAGTCGTGGCAAAGTACTGAAAAGTGTGGCAAAGTACTGAAAAGTTGTGGCAAAGTGCTGAAAAGTGTGGCAAAGTGCTGCAAAGTCGTGGCAAAGTGCTGAAAAGTGTGGCAAAGGACTGAAAAGTTGTGGCAAAGTGCTGAAAAGTGTGCAAAGTACTGAAAAGTGTGGCAAAGTACTGAAAAGTTGTGGCAAAGTCGTGGCAAAGTACTGAAAAGAGTGGCAAAGTACTGAAAAGTTGTGGCAAAGTCGTGGCAAAGTACTGAAAAGTGTGGCAAAGTACTGAAAAGTTGTGGCAAAGTCGTGGCAAAGTACTGAAAAGAGTGGCAAAGTACTGAAAAGTTGTGGCAAAGTCGTGGCAAAGTACTGAAAAGTGTGGCAAAGTACTGAAATTTTGTGGCGAAGTGCTGAAAAGTCGTGGCAAAGTACTGAAAAGTGTGGCAAAGTACTGAAAAGTAGTGGCAAAGTGCTGAAAAGTGTGGCAAAGTACAGAAAAGTTGTGGCAAAGTGCTGAAAAGTGTGGCAAAGTACTGAAAAGTTGTGGCAAAGTGCTGAAAAGTAGTGGCAAAGTACTGAAAAGTCGTGGCAAAGTACTGACAAGTGTGGCAAAGTACTGAAGAGTTGTGGCAAAGTCGTAGCAAAGTACTGAAAAGAGTGGCAAAGTGCTGCAAAGTCGTGGCAAAGTACTGAAAAGTTGTGGCAAAGTGTTGAAAAGTAGTGGCAAAGTACTGAAAAGTCGTGGCAAAGTACTGAAAAGTGTGGCAAAGTACTGAAGAGTTGTGGCAAAGTCGGGGCAAAGCACTGAAAAGAGTGGCAAAGTGCTGCAAAGTCGTGGCAAAGTACTGAAAAGTGTGGCAAAGTACTGAAAAGTTGTGGCAAAGTGCTGAAAAGTGTGGCAAAGTGCTGCAAAGTCGTGGCAAAGTGCTGAAAAGTGTGGCAAAGTACTGAAAAGTTGTGGCGAGTGCTGAAAAGTCGTGGCAAAGTGCTGAAAAGTCGTGGCAAAGTACTGAAAAGTGTGGAAAAGTACTGAAAAGTTGTGGCAAAGTGCTGAAAAGTCGTGGCAAAGTACTGAAAAGTGTGGCAAAGTGCTGAAAAGTCGTGGCAAAGTACTGAAAAGTTGTGGCGAGTGCTGAAAAGTCGTGGCAATGTACTGAAAAGTGTGGCAAAGTACTGAAAAGTTTTGGCAAAGTGCTGAAAAGTCGTGGCAAAGTACTGAAAAGTGTGGAAAAGTACTGAAAAGTTGTGGCAAAGTGCTGAAAAGTCGTGGCAAAGTACTGAAAAGTGTGGCAAAGTACTGACGAGTTGTGGCAAAGTCGTGGCAAAGTACTGAAAAGAGTGGCTGCAAAGTCGTGGCAAAGAACTGAAAAGTGTGGCAAAGTACTGAAAAGTTGTTGCAAAGTGCTGAAAAGTGTGGCAAAGTGCTGCAAAGTCGTGGCAAAGTACTGAAAAGTGTGGCAACGTACTGAAAAGTTGTGGCAAAGTACTGAAAAGTGTAGCAAAGTACTGAAAAGTAGTGGCGAAGTGCTGAAAAGTCGTGGCAAAGTACTGAAAAGTGTGGCAAAGTACTGAAAAGTTGTGGCAAAGTGCTGAAAAGTGTGGCAAAGTGCTGCAAAGTCGTGGCAAAGTGCTGAAAAGTGTGGCAAAGGACTGAAAAGTTGTGGCAAAGTGCTGAAAAGTGTGCAAAGTACTGAAAAGTGTGGCAAAGTACTGAAAAGTTGTGGCAAAGTCGTGGCAAAGTACTGAAAAGAGTGGCAAAGTACTGAAAAGTTGTGGCAAAGTCGTGGCAAAGTACTGAAAAGTGTGGCAAAGTACTGAAAAGTTGTGGCAAAGTCGTGGCAAAGTACTGAAAAGAGTGGCAAAGTACTGAAAAGTTGTGGCAAAGTCGTGGCAAAGTACTGAAAAGTGTGGCAAAGAACTGAAATTTTGTGGCGAAGTGCTGAAAAGTCGTGGCAAAGTACTGAAAAGTGTGGCAAAGTACTGAAAAGTAGTGGCAAAGTGCTGAAAAGTGTGGCAAAGTACAGAAAAGTTGTGGCAAAGTGCTGAAAAGTGTGGCAAAGTACTGAAAAGTTGTGGCAAAGTGCTGAAAAGTAGTGGGAAAGTACTGAAAAGTCGTGGCAAAGTACTGAAAAGTGTGGCAAAGTACTGAAGAGTTGTGGCAAAGTCGTAGCAAAGTACTGAAAAGAGTGGCAAAGTGCTGCAAAGTCGTGGCAAAGTACTGAAAAGTTGTGGCAAAGTGTTGAAAAGTAGTGGCAAAGTACTGAAAAGTCGTGGCAAAGTACTGAAAAGTGTGGCAAAGTACTGAAGAGTTGTGGCAAAGTCGGGGCAAAGCACTGAAAAGAGTGGCAAAGTGCTGCAAAGTCGTGGCAAAGTACTGAAAAGTGTGGCAAAGTACTGAAAAGTTGTGGCAAAGTGCTGAAAAGTGTGGCAAAGTGCTGCAAAGTCGTGGCAAAGTGCTGAAAAGTGTGGCAAAGTACTGAAAAGTTGTGGCGAGTGCTGAAAAGTCGTGGCAATGTACTGAAAAGTGTGGCAAAGTACTGAAAAGTTGTGGCAAAGTGCTGAAAAGTGTGCAAAGTACTGAAAAGTGTGGCAAAGTACTGAAAAGTTGTGGCAAAGTCGTGGCAAAGTACTGAAAAGAGTGGCAAAGTACTGAAAAGTTGTGGCAAAGTCGTGGCAAAGTACTGAAAAGTGTGGCAAAGTACTGAAAAGTTGTGGCAAAGTCGTGGCAAAGTACTGAAAAGAGTGGCAAAGTACTGAAAAGTTGTGGCAAAGTCGTGGCAAAGTACTGAAAAGTGTGGCAAAGAACTGAAATTTTGTGGCGAAGTGCTGAAAAGTCGTGGCAAAGTACTGAAAAGTGTGGCAAAGTACTGAAAAGTAGTGGCAAAGTGCTGAAAAGTGTGGCAAAGTACAGAAAAGTTGTGGCAAAGTGCTGAAAAGTGTGGCAAAGTACTGAAAAGTTGTGGCAAAGTGCTGAAAAGTAGTGGGAAAGTACTGAAAAGTCGTGGCAAAGTACTGAAAAGTGTGGCAAAGTACTGAAGAGTTGTGGCAAAGTCGTAGCAAAGTACTGAAAAGAGTGGCAAAGTGCTGCAAAGTCGTGGCAAAGTACTGAAAAGTTGTGGCAAAGTGTTGAAAAGTAGTGGCAAAGTACTGAAAAGTCGTGGCAAAGTACTGAAAAGTGTGGCAAAGTACTGAAGAGTTGTGGCAAAGTCGGGGCAAAGCACTGAAAAGAGTGGCAAAGTGCTGCAAAGTCGTGGCAAAGTACTGAAAAGTGTGGCAAAGTACTGAAAAGTTGTGGCAAAGTGCTGAAAAGTGTGGCAAAGTGCTGCAAAGTCGTGGCAAAGTGCTGAAAAGTGTGGCAAAGTACTGAAAAGTTGTGGCGAGTGCTGAAAAGTCGTGGCAATGTACTGAAAAGTGTGGCAAAGTACTGAAAAGTTGTGGCAAAGTGCTGAAAAGTCGTGGCAAAGTCGTGGCAAAGTACTGAAAAGTGTGTGTAAAGTACTGAAAAGTTGTGGAAAGTGCTGAAAAGTCGTGGCAAAGTACTGAAAAGTGTGGCAAAGTACTGAAGAGTTGTGGCAAATTCGTGGCAAAGTACTGAAAAGTGTGTGTAAAGTACTGAAAAGTTGTGGAAAGTGCTGAAAAGTCGTGGCAAAGTGCTGAAAAGTGTGGCAAAGTACTGAAAAGTTGTGGCGAGTGCTGAAAAGTCGTGGCAATGTACTGAAAAGTGTGGCAAAGTACTGAAAAGTTGTGGCGAGTGCTGAAAAGTCGTGGCAATGTACTGAAAAGTGTGGCAAAGTACTGAAAAGTTGTGGCAAAGTGCTGAAAAGTCGTGGCAAAGTCGTGGCAAAGTACTGAAAAGTGTGTGTAAAGTACTGAAAAGTTGTGGAAAGTGCTGAAAAGTCGTGGCAAAGTACTGAAAAGTGTGGCAAAGTACTGAAGAGTTGTGGCAAATTCGTGGCAAAGTACTGAAAAGAGTGGCAAAGTGCTGCAAAGTCGTGGCAAACTACTGAAAAGTGTGGCAAAGTACTGAAAAGTTGTGGCAAAGTACTGAAAAGTGTGGCAAAGTACTGAAAAGTAGTGGCGAAGTGCAGAAAAGTGTGGCAAAGTACTGAAAAGTTGTGGCAAAGTCGTGGCAAAGTACTGAAAAGTGTGGCAAAGTACTGAAAAGTTGTGGCAAAGTCGTGGCAAAGTACTGAAAAGAGTGGCAAAGTACTGAAAAGTTGTGGCAAAGTCGTGGCAAAGTACTGAAAAGTGTGGCAAAGTACTGAAATTTTGTGGCGAAGTGCTGAAAAGTCGTGGCAAAGTACTGAAAAGTGTGGCAAAGTACTGAAAAGTAGTGGCAAAGTGCTGAAAAGTGTGGCAAAGTACAGAAAAGTTGTGGCAAAGTCGTAGCAAAGTACTGAAAAGAGTGGCAAAGTGCTGCAAAAGTCGTGGCAAAGTACTGAAAAGTTGTGGCAAAGTGTTGAAAAGTAGTGGCAAAGTACTAAAAAGTCGTGGCAAAGTACTGAAAAGTGTGGCAAAGTACTGAAGAGTTGTGGCAAAGTCGTGGCAAAGTACTGAAAAGAGTGGCAAAGTGCTGCAAAGTCGTGGCAAAGTACTGAAAAGTGTGGCAAAGTACTGAAAAGTTGTGGCAAAGTGCTGAAAAGTGTGGCAAAGTGCTTCAAAGTCGTGGCAAAGTGCTGAAAAGTGTGGCAAAGTACTGAAAAGTTGTGGCGAGTGCTGAAAAGTCGTGGCAATGTACTGAAAAGTGTGGCAAAGTACTGAAAAGTTGTGGCAAAGTGCTGAAAAGTCGTGGCAAAGTCGTGGCAAAGTACTGAAAAGTGTGGTAAAGTACTGAAAAGTTGTGGCAAAGTGCTGAAAAGTCGTGGCAAAGTACTGAAAAGTGTGGCAAAGTACTGAAGAGTTGTGGCAAATTCGTGGCAAAGTACTGAAAAGAGTGGCAAAGTGCTGCAAAGTCGTGGCAAACTACTGAAAAGTGTGGCAAAGTACTGAAAAGTTGTGGCAAAGTACTGAAAAGTGTGGCAAAGTACTGAAAAGTAGTGGCGAAGTGCAGAAAAGTGTGGCAAAGTACTGAAAAGTTGTGGCAAAGTCGTGGCAAAGTACTGAAAAGTGTGGCAAAGTACTGAAAAGTTGTGGCGAAGTGCTGAAAAGTCGAAGCAAAATACTGAAAAGTGTGGCAAAGTACTGAAAAGTAGTGGCAAAGTGCTGAAAAGTGTGGCAAAGTACTGAAAAGTTGTGGCAAAGAGCTGAAAAGTGTGGCAAAGTACTGGAAAGTTGTGTCAAAGTGCTGAAAAGTAGTGGCAAAGTACTGAAAAGTCGGGCAAAGTACTGAAAAGTGTGTCAAAGTACTGAAGAGTTGTGGCAAAGTCGTGGCAAAGTACTGAAAAGAGTGGCAAAGTGCTGCAAAGTCGTGGCAAAGTACTGAAAAGTGTGGCAAAGTACTGAAAAGTTGTGGCAAAGTGCTGAAAAGTGTGGCAAAGTGCTGCAAAGTCGTGGTAAAGTGCTGAAAAGTGTGGCAAAGGACTGAAAAGTTGTGGCAAAGTGCTGAAAAGTGTGGCAAAGTACTGAAAAGTAGTGGCGAAGTGCTGAAAAGTCGTGGCAAAGTACTGAAAAGAGTGGCAAAGTACTGAAAAGTTGTTGCAAAGTGCTGAAAAGTGTGGCAAAGTGCTGCAAAGTCGTGGCAAAGTACTGAAAAGTGTGGCAAAGTACTGAAAAGTTGTGGCAAAGTACTGAAAAGTGTGGCAAAGTACTGAAAAGTAGTGGCGAAGTGCTGAAAAGTCGTGGCAAAGTACTGAAAAGTGTGGCAAAGTACTGAAAAGTTGTGGCAAAGTCGTGGCAAAGTACTGAAAAGAGTGGCAAAGTACTGAAAAGTTGTGGCAAAGTCGTGGCAAAGTACTGAAAAGTGTGGCAAAGTACTGAAAAGTTGTGGCGAAGTGCTGAAAAGTCGTGGCAAAGTACTGAAAAGTGTGGCAAAGTACTGAAAAGTAGTGGCAAAGTGCTGAAAAGTGTGGCAAAGTACTGAAAAGTTGTGGCAAAGTGCTGAAAAGTGTGGCAAAGTACTGAAAAGTTGTGGCAAAATGCTGAAAAGTAGTGGCAAAGTACTGAAAAGTCGTGGCAAAGTACTGAAAAGTGTGGCAAAGTACTGAAGAGTTGTGGCAAAGTCGTGGCAAAGTACTGAAAAGAGTGGCAAAGTGCTGCAAAGTCGTGGCAAAGTACTGAAAAGTGTGGCAAAGTACTGAAAAGTTGTGGCAAAGTGCTGAAAAGAGTGGCAAAGTGCTGCAGTGTCGTGGCAAAGTGCTGAAAAGTGTGGCAAAGGACTGAAAAGTTGTTGCAAAGTGCTGAAAAGTGTGGCAAAGTGCTGCAAAGTCGTGGCAAAGTACTGAAAAGTGTGGCAACGTACTGAAAAGTTGTGGCAAAGTACTGAAAAGTGTAGCAAAGTACTGAAAAGTAGTGGCGAAGTGCTGACAAGTCGTGGCAAAGTACTGAAAAGTGTGGCAAAGTACTGAAAAGTTGTGGCAAAGTGCTGAAAAGTGTGGCAAAGTGCTGCAAAGTCGTGGCAAAGTGCTGAAAAGTGTGGCAAAGTACTGAAAAGTTGTGGCAAAGTACTGAAAAGAGTGGCAAAGTACTGAAAAGTTGTGGCAAAGTCGTGGCAAAGTACTGAAAAGTGTGGCAAAGTACTGAAAAGTTGTGGCGAAGTGCTGAAAGTCGTGGCAATGTACTGAAAAGTGTGGCAAAGTACTGAAGAGTTGTGGCGAGTGCTGAAAAGTCGTGGCAATGTACTGAAAAGTGTGGCAAAGTACTGAAAAGTTGTGGCAAAGTGCTGAAAAGTCGTGGCAAAGTCGTGGCAAAGTACTGAAAAGTGTGGTAAAGTACTGAAAAGTTGTGGCAAAGTGCTGAAAAGTCGTGGCAAAGTACTGAAAAGTGTGGCAAAGTACTGAAGAGTTGTGGCAAATTCGTGGCAAAGTACTGAAAAGAGTGGCAAAGTGCTGCCAAGTCGTGGCAAACTACTGAAAAGTGTGGCAAAGTACTGAAAAGTTGTGGCAAAGTACTGAAAAGTGTGGCAAAGTACTGAAAAGTAGTGGCGAAGTGCAGAAAAGTGTGGCAAAGTACTGAAAAGTTGTGGCAAAGTCGTGGCAAAGTACTGAAAAGTGTGGCAAAGTACTGAAAAGTTGTGGCGAAGTGCTGAAAAGTCGAAGCAAAATACTGAAAAGTGTGGCAAAGTACTGAAAAGTAGTGGCAAAGTGCTGAAAAGTGTGGCAAAGTACTGAAAAGTTGTGGCAAAGTGCTGAAAAGTGTGGCAAAGTACTGGAAAGTTGTGGCAAAGTGCTGAAAAGTAGTGGCAAAGTACTGAAAAGTCGTGGCAAAGTACTGAAAAGTGTGGCAAAGTACTGAAGAGTTGTGGCAAAGTCGTGGCAAAGTACTGAAAAGAGTGGCAAAGTGCTGCAAATTCGTGGCAAAGTACTGAAAAGTGTGGCAAAGTACTGAAAAGTTGTGGCAAAGTGCTGAAAAGTGTGGCAAAGTGCTGCAAAGTCGTGGTAAAGTGCTGAAAAGTGTGGCAAAGGACTGAAAAGTTGTGGCAAAGTGCTGAAAAGTTTGGCAAAGTACTGAAAAGTAGTGGCGAAGTGCTGAAAAGTCGTGGCAAAGTACTGAAAAGAGTGGCAAAGTACTGAAAAGTTGTTGCAAAGTGCTGAAAAGTGTGGCAAAGTGCTGCAAAGTCGTGGCAAAGTACTGAAAAGTGTGGCAAAGTACTGAAAAGTTGTGGCAAAGTACTGAAAAGTGTGGCAAAGTACTGAAAATTAGTGGCGAAGTGCTGAAAAGTCGTGGCAAAGTACTGAAAAGTGTGGCAAAGTACTGAAAAGTTGTGGCAAAGTCGTGGCAAAGTACTGAAAAGAGTGGCAAAGTACTGAAAAGTTGTGGCAAAGTCGTGGCAAAGTACTGAAAAGTGTGGCAAAGTACTGAAAAGTTGTGGCGAAGTGCTGAAAAGTCGTGGCAAAGTACTGAAAAGTGTGGCAAAGTACTGAAAAGTAGTGGCAAAGTGCTGAAAAGTGTGGCAAAGTACTGAAAAGTTGTGGCAAAGTGCTGAAAAGTGTGGCAAAGTACTGAAAATTTGTGGCAAAATGCTGAAAAGTAGTGGCAAAGTACTGAAAAGTCGTGGCAAAGTACTGAAAAGTGTGGCAAAGTACTGAAGAGTTGTGGCAAAGTCGTGGCAAAGTACTGAAAAGAGTGGCAAAGTGCTGCAAAGTCGTGGCAAAGTACTGAAAAGTGTGGCAAAGTACTGAAAAGTTGTGGCAAAGTGCTGAAAAGAGTGGCAAAGTGCTGCAGTGTCGTGGCAAAGTGCTGAAAAGTGTGGCAAAGGACTGAAAAGTTGTAGCAAAGTGCTGAAAAGTTTGGCAAAGTACTGAAAAGTAGTGGCGAAGTGCTGAAAAGTCGTGGCAAAGTACTGAAAAGTGTGGCAAAGTACTGAAAAGTTGTGGCAAAGTCGTGGCAAAGTACTGAAAAGAGTGGCAAAGTAATGAAAAGTTGTGGCAAAGTCGTGGCAAAGTACTGAAAAGTGTGGCAAAGTACTGAAAAGTTGTGGCGAAGTGCTGAAAGTCGTGGCAATGTACTGAAAAGTGTGGCAAAGTACTGAAAAGTTGTGGCAAAGTGCTGAAAAGTCGTGGCAAAGTCGTGGCAAAGTACTGAAAAGTGTGGCAAAGTACTGCAAAGTCGTGGCAAAGTGCTGAAAAGTGTGGCAAAGTACTGAAAAGTTGTGGCGAGTGCTGAAAAGTCGTGGCAATGTACTGAAAAGTGTGGCAAAGTACTGAAAAGTTTTGGCAAAGTGCTGAAAAGTCGTGGCAAAGTCGTGGCAAAGTACTGAAAAGTGTGGAAAAGTACTGAAAAGTTGTGGCAAAGTGCTGAAAAGTCGTGGCAAAGTACTGAAAAGTGTGGCAAAGTACTGACGAGTTGTGGCAAAGTCGTGGCAAAGTACTGAAAAGAGTGGCTGCAAAGTCGTGGCAAAGAACTGAAAAGTGTGGCAAAGTACTGAAAAGTTGTTGCAAAGTGCTGAAAAGTGTGGCAAAGTGCTGCAAAGTCGTGGCAAAGTACTGAAAAGTGTGGCAACGTACTGAAAAGTTGTGGCAAAGTACTGAAAAGTGTAGCAAAGTACTGAAAAGTAGTGGCGAAGTGCTGACAAGTCGTGGCAAAGTACTGAAAAGTGTGGCAAAGTACTGAAAAGTTGTGGCAAAGTGCTGAAAAGTGTGGCAAAGTGCTGCAAAGTCGTGGCAAAGTGCTGAAAAGTGTGGCAAAGGACTGAAAAGTTGTGGCAAAGTGCTGAAAAGTGTGCAAAGTACTGAAAAGTGTGGCAAAGTACTGAAAAGTTGTGGCAAAGTCGTGGCAAAGTACTGAAAAGAGTGGCAAAGTACTGAAAAGTTGTGGCAAAGTCGTGGCAAAGTACTGAAAAGTGTGGCAAAGTACTGAAAAGTTGTGGCAAAGTCGTGGCAAAGTACTGAAAAGAGTGGCAAAGTACTGAAAAGTTGTGGCAAAGTCGTGGCAAAGTACTGAAAAGTGTGGCAAAGTACTGAAATTTTGTGGCGAAGTGCTGAAAAGTCGTGGCAAAGTACTGAAAAGTGTGGCAAAGTACTGAAAAGTAGTGGCAAAGTGCTGAAAAGTGTGGCAAAGTACAGAAAAGTTGTGGCAAAGTGCTGAAAAGTGTGGCAAAGTACTGAAAAGTTGTGGCAAAGTGCTGAAAAGTAGTGGCAAAGTACTGAAAAGTCGTGGCAAAGTACTGAAAAGTGTGGCAAAGTACTGAAGAGTTGTGGCAAAGTCGTAGCAAAGTACTGAAAAGAGTGGCAAAGTGCTGCAAAGTCGTGGCAAAGTACTGAAAAGTTGTGGCAAAGTGTTGAAAAGTAGTGGCAAAGTACTGAAAAGTCGTGGCAAAGTACTGAAAAGTGTGGCAAAGTACTGAAGAGTTGTGGCAAAGTCGGGGCAAAGCACTGAAAAGAGTGGCAAAGTGCTGCAAAGTCGTGGCAAAGTACTGAAAAGTGTGGCAAAGTACTGAAAAGTTGTGGCAAAGTGCTGAAAAGTGTGGCAAAGTGCTGCAAAGTCGTGGCAAAGTGCTGAAAAGTGTGGCAAAGTACTGAAAAGTTGTGGCGAGTGCTGAAAAGTCGTGGCAATGTACTGAAAAGTGTGGCAAAGTACTGAAAAGTTGTGGCAAAGTGCTGAAAAGTCGTGGCAAAGTCGTGGCAAAGTACTGAAAAGTGTGTGTAAAGTACTGAAAAGTTGTGGAAAGTGCTGAAAAGTCGTGGCAAAGTACTGAAAAGTGTGGCAAAGTACTGAAGAGTTGTGGCAAATTCGTGGCAAAGTACTGAAAAGTGTGTGTAAAGTACTGAAAAGTTGTGGAAAGTGCTGAAAAGTCGTGGCAAAGTGCTGAAAAGTGTGGCAAAGTACTGAAAAGTTGTGGCGAGTGCTGAAAAGTCGTGGCAATGTACTGAAAAGTGTGGCAAAGTACTGAAAAGTTGTGGCGAGTGCTGAAAAGTCGTGGCAATGTACTGAAAAGTGTGGCAAAGTACTGAAAAGTTGTGGCAAAGTGCTGAAAAGTCGTGGCAAAGTCGTGGCAAAGTACTGAAAAGTGTGTGTAAAGTACTGAAAAGTTGTGGAAAGTGCTGAAAAGTCGTGGCAAAGTACTGAAAAGTGTGGCAAAGTACTGAAGAGTTGTGGCAAATTCGTGGCAAAGTACTGAAAAGAGTGGCAAAGTGCTGCAAAGTCGTGGCAAACTACTGAAAAGTGTGGCAAAGTACTGAAAAGTTGTGGCAAAGTACTGAAAAGTGTGGCAAAGTACTGAAAAGTAGTGGCGAAGTGCAGAAAAGTGTGGCAAAGTACTGAAAAGTTGTGGCAAAGTCGTGGCAAAGTACTGAAAAGTGTGGCAAAGTACTGAAAAGTTGTGGCAAAGTCGTGGCAAAGTACTGAAAAGAGTGGCAAAGTACTGAAAAGTTGTGGCAAAGTCGTGGCAAAGTACTGAAAAGTGTGGCAAAGTACTGAAATTTTGTGGCGAAGTGCTGAAAAGTCGTGGCAAAGTACTGAAAAGTATGGCAAAGTACTGAAAAGTAGTGGCAAAGTGCTGAAAAGTGTGGCAAAGTACAGAAAAGTTGTGGCAAAGTCGTAGCAAAGTACTGAAAAGAGTGGCAAAGTGCTGCAAAAGTCGTGGCAAAGTACTGAAAAGTTGTGGCAAAGTGTTGAAAAGTAGTGGCAAAGTACTAAAAAGTCGTGGCAAAGTACTGAAAAGTGTGGCAAAGTACTGAAGAGTTGTGGCAAAGTCGTGGCAAAGTACTGAAAAGAGTGGCAAAGTGCTGCAAAGTCGTGGCAAAGTACTGAAAAGTGTGGCAAAGTACTGATAAGTTGTGGCAAAGTGCTGAAAAGTGTGGCAAAGTGCTTCAAAGTCGTGGCAAAGTGCTGAAAAGTGTGGCAAAGTACTGAAAAGTTGTGGCGAGTGCTGAAAAGTGTGGCAAAGTACTGAAAAGTTGTGGCGAGTGCTGAAAAGTCGTGGCAATGTACTGAAAAGTGTGGCAAAGTACTGAAAAGTTTTGGCAAAGTGCTGAAAAGTCGTGGCAAAGTCGTGGCAAAGTACTGAAAAGTGTGGAAAAGTACTGAAAAGTTGTGGCAAAGTGCTGAAAAGTCGTGGCAAAGTACTGAAAAGTGTGGCAAAGTACTGACGAGTTGTGGCAAAGTCGTGGCAAAGTACTGAAAAGAGTGGCTGCAAAGTCGTGGCAAAGAACTGAAAAGTGTGGCAAAGTACTGAAAAGTTGTTGCAAAGTGCTGAAAAGTGTGGCAAAGTGCTGCAAAGTCGTGGCAAAGTACTGAAAAGTGTGGCAACGTACTGAAAAGTTGTGGCAAAGTACTGAAAAGTGTAGCAAAGTACTGAAAAGTAGTGGCGAAGTGCTGACAAGTCGTGGCAAAGTACTGAAAAGTGTGGCAAAGTACTGAAAAGTTGTGGCAAAGTGCTGAAAAGTGTGGCAAAGTGCTGCAAAGTCGTGGCAAAGTGCTGAAAAGTGTGGCAAAGGACTGAAAAGTTGTGGCAAAGTGCTGAAAAGTGTGCAAAGTACTGAAAAGTGTGGCAAAGTACTGAAAAGTTGTGGCAAAGTCGTGGCAAAGTACTGAAAAGAGTGGCAAAGTACTGAAAAGTTGTGGCAAAGTCGTGGCAAAGTACTGAAAAGTGTGGCAAAGTACTGAAAAGTTGTGGCAAAGTCGTGGCAAAGTACTGAAAAGAGTGGCAAAGTACTGAAAAGTTGTGGCAAAGTCGTGGCAAAGTACTGAAAAGTGTGGCAAAGTACTGAAATTTTGTGGCGAAGTGCTGAAAAGTCGTGGCAAAGTACTGAAAAGTGTGGCAAAGTACTGAAAAGTAGTGGCAAAGTGCTGAAAAGTGTGGCAAAGTACAGAAAAGTTGTGGCAAAGTGCTGAAAAGTGTGGCAAAGTACTGAAAAGTTGTGGCAAAGTGCTGAAAAGTAGTGGCAAAGTACTGAAAAGTCGTGGCAAAGTACTGAAAAGTGTGGCAAAGTACTGAAGAGTTGTGGCAAAGTCGTAGCAAAGTACTGAAAAGAGTGGCAAAGTGCTGCAAAGTCGTGGCAAAGTACTGAAAAGTTGTGGCAAAGTGTTGAAAAGTAGTGGCAAAGTACTGAAAAGTCGTGGCAAAGTACTGAAAAGTGTGGCAAAGTACTGAAGAGTTGTGGCAAAGTCGGGGCAAAGCACTGAAAAGAGTGGCAAAGTGCTGCAAAGTCGTGGCAAAGTACTGAAAAGTGTGGCAAAGTACTGAAAAGTTGTGGCAAAGTGCTGAAAAGTGTGGCAAAGTGCTGCAAAGTCGTGGCAAAGTGCTGAAAAGTGTGGCAAAGTACTGAAAAGTTGTGGCGAGTGCTGAAAAGTCGTGGCAATGTACTGAAAAGTGTGGCAAAGTACTGAAAAGTTGTGGCAAAGTGCTGAAAAGTCGTGGCAAAGTCGTGGCAAAGTACTGAAAAGTGTGTGTAAAGTACTGAAAAGTTGTGGAAAGTGCTGAAAAGTCGTGGCAAAGTACTGAAAAGTGTGGCAAAGTACTGAAGAGTTGTGGCAAATTCGTGGCAAAGTACTGAAAAGTGTGTGTAAAGTACTGAAAGTTGTGGAAGTGCTGAAAAGTCGTGCAAAGTGCTGAAAAGTGTGGCAAAGTACTGAAAAGTTGTGGAGAGTGCTGAAAAGTCGTGGCAATGTGCTGAAAAGTGTGGCAAAGTACTGAAAAGTTGTGGCGAGTGCTGAAAAGTCGTGGCAATGTACTGAAAAGTGTGGCAAAGTACTGACAAGTTGTGGCAAAGTGCTGAAAAGTCGTGGCAAAGTCGTGGCAAAGTACTGAAAAGTGTGTGTAAAGTACTGAAAAGTTGTGGAAAGTGCTGAAAAGTCGTGGCAAAGTACTGAAAAGTGTGGCAAAGTACTGAAGAGTTGTGGCAAATTCGTGGCAAAGTACTGAAAAGAGTGGCAAAGTGCTGCAAAGTCGTGGCAAACTACTGAAAAGTGTGGCAAAGTACTGAAAAGTTGTGGCAAAGTACTGAAAAGTGTGGCAAAGTACTGAAAAGTAGCGGCGAAGTGCAGAAAAGTGTGGCAAAGTACTGAAAAGTTGTGGCAAAGTCGTGGCAAAGTACTGAAAAGTGTGGCAAAGTACTGAAAAGTTGTGGCAAAGTCGTGGCAAAGTACTGAAAAGAGTGGCAAAGTACTGAAAAGTTGTGGCAAAGTCGTGGCAAAGTACTGAAAAGTGTGGCAAAGTACTGAAATTTTGTGGCGAAGTGCTGAAAAGTCGTGGCAAAGTACTGAAAAGTATGGCAAAGTACTGAAAAGTAGTGGCAAAGTGCTGAAAAGTGTGGCAAAGTACAGAAAAGTTGTGGCAAAGTCGTAGCAAAGTACTGAAAAGAGTGGCAAAGTGCTGCAAAAGTCGTGGCAAAGTACTGAAAAGTTGTGGCAAAGTGTTGAAAAGTAGTGGCAAAGTACTAAAAAGTCGTGGCAAAGTACTGAAAAGTGTGGCAAAGTACTGAAGAGTTGTGGCAAAGTCGTGGCAAAGTACTGAAAAGAGTGGCAAAGTGCTGCAAAGTCGTGGCAAAGTACTGAAAAGTGTGGCAAAGTACTGAAAAGTTGTGGCAAAGTGCTGAAAAGTGTGGCAAAGTGCTTCAAAGTCGTGGCAAAGTGCTGAAAAGTGTGGCAAAGTACTGAAAAGTTGTGGCGAGTGCTGAAAAGTCGTGGCAATGTACTGAAAAGTGTGGCAAAGTACTGACAAGTTGTGGCAAAGTGCTGAAAAGTCGTGGCAAAGTCGTGGCAAAGTACTGAAAAGTGTGGTAAAGTACTGAAAAGTTGTGGCAAAGTGCTGAAAAGTCGTGGCAAAGTACTGAAAAGTGTAGCAAAGTACTGAAGAGTTGTGGCAAATTCGTGGCAAAGTACTGAAAAGAGTGGCAAAGTGCTGCAAAGTCGTGGCAAACTACTGAAAAGTGTGGCAAAGTACTGAAAAGTTGTGGCAAAGTACTGAAAAGTAGTGGCGAAGTGCAGAAAAGTGTGGCAAAGTACTGAAAAGTTGTGGCAAAGTCGTGGCAAAGTACTGAAAAGTGTGGCAAAGTACTGAAAAGTTGTGGCGAAGTGCTGAAAAGTCGAAGCAAAATACTGAAAAGTGTGGCAAAGTACTGAAAAGTTGTGGCAAAGTGCTGAAAAGTGTGGCAAAGTACTGAAAAGTTGTGGCAAAGAGCTGAAAAGTGTGGCAAAGTACTGGAAAGTTGTGGCAAAGTGCTGAAAAGTAGTGGCAAAGTACTGAAAAGTCGTGGCAAAGTACTGAAAAGTGTGTCAAAGTACTGAAGAGTTGTGGCAAAGTCGTGGCAAAGTACTGAAAAGAGTGGCAAAGTGCTGCAAAGTCGTGGCAAAGTACTGAAAAGTGTGGCAAAGTACTGAAAAGTTGTGGCAAAGTGCTGAAAAGTGTGGCAAAGTGCTGCAAAGTCGTGGTAAAGTGCTGAAAAGTGTGGCAAAGGACTGAAAAGTTGTGGCAAAGTGCTGAAAAGTGTGGCAAAGTACTGAAAAGTAGTGGCGAAGTGCTGAAAAGTCGTGGCAAAGTACTGAAAAGAGTGGCAAAGTACTGAAAAGTTGTTGCAAAGTGCTGAAAAGTGTGGCAAAGTGCTGCAAAGTCGTGGCAAAGTACTGAAAAGTGTGGCAAAGTACTGAAAAGTTGTGGCAAAGTACTGAAAAGTGTGGCAAAGTACTGAAAAGTAGTGGCGAAGTGCTGAAAAGTCGTGGCAAAGTACTGAAAAGTGTGGCAAAGTACTGAAAAGTTGTGGCAAAGTCGTGGCAAAGTACTGAAAAGAGTGGCAAAATACTGAAAAGTTGTGGCAAAGTCGTGGCAAAGTACTGAAAAGTGTGGCAAAGTACTGAAAAGTTGTGGCGAAGTGCTGAAAAGTCGTGGCAAAGTACTGAAAAGTGTGGCAAAGTACTGAAAAGTAGTGGCAAAGTGCTGAAAAGTGTGGCAAAGTACTGAAAAGTTGTGGCAAAGTGCTGAAAAGTGTGGCAAAGTACTGAAAAGTTGTGGCAAAATGCTGAAAAGTAGTGGCAAAGTACTGAAAAGTCGTGGCAAAGTACTGAAAAGTGTGGCAAAGTACTGAAGAGTTGTGGCAAAGTCGTGGCAAAGTACTGAAAAGAGTGGCAAAGTGCTGCAAAGTCGTGGCAAAGTACTGAAAAGTGTGGCAAAGTACTGAAAAGTTGTGGCAAAGTGCTGAAAAGAGTGGCAAAGTGCTGCAGTGTCGTGGCAAAGTGCTGAAAAGTGTGGCAAAGGACTGAAAAGTTGTAGCAATGTGCTGAAAAGTTTGGCAAAGTACTGAAAAGTAGTGGCGAAGTGCTGAAAAGTCGTGGCAAAGTACTGAAAAGTGTGGCAAAGTACTGAAAAGTTGTGGCAAAGTACTGAAAAGAGTGGCAAAGTACTGAAAAGTTGTGGTAAAGTCGTGGCAAAGTACTGAAAAGTGTGGCAAAGTACTGAAAAGTTGTGGCGAAGTGCTGAAAGTCGTGGCAATGTACTGAAAAGTGTGGCAAAGTACTGAAAAGTTGTGGCAAAGTGCTGAAAAGTCGTGGCAAAGTCGTGGCAAAGTACTGAAAAGTGTGGCAAAGTACTGCAAAGTCGTGGCAAAGTGCTGAAAAGTGTGGCAAATTACTGAAAAGTTGTGGCGAGTGCTGAAAAGTCGTGGCAATGTACTGAAAAGTGTGGCAAAGTACTGAAAAGTTGTGGCAAAGTGCTGAAAAGTCGTGGCAAAGTCGTGGCAAAGTACTGAAAAGTGTGGCAAAGTACTGAAAAGTTGTGGCAAAGTGCTGAAAATTCGTGGCAAAGTACTGAAAAGTGTGGCAAAGTACTGAAAAGTTGTGGCAAAGTACTGAAAAGTGTGGCAAAGTACTGAAAAGTAGTGGCGAAGTGCAGAAAAGTGTGGCAAAGTACTGAAAAGTTGTGGCAAAGTCGTGGCAAAGTACTGAAAAGTGTAGCAAAGTACTGAAAAGTTGTGGCGAAGTGCTGAAAAGTCGTGGCAAAATACTGAAAAGTGTGGCAAAGTACTGAAAAGTAGTGGCAAAGTGCTGAAAAGTGTGGCAAAGTACTGAAAAGTTGTTGCAAAGTGCTGAAAAGTGTGGCAAAGTACTGAAAAGTTGTGGCAAAGTGCTGAAAAGTAGTGCCAAAGTACTGAAAAGTCGTGGCAAAGTACTGAAAAGTGTGGCAAAGTACTGAAGAGTTGTGGCAAAGTCGTGGCAAAGTACTGAAAAGAGTGGCAAAGTGCTGCAAAGTCGTGGCAAAGTACTGAAAAGTGTGGCAAAGTACTGAAAAGTTGTGGCAAAGTGCTGAAAAGTCGTGGCAAAGTCGTGGCAAAGTACTGAAAAGTGTGGCAAAGTACTGCAAAGTCGTGGCAAAGTGCTGAAAAGTGTGGCAAAGTACTGAAAAGTTGTGGCGAGTGCTGAAAAGTCGTGGCAATGTACTGAAAAGTGTGGCAAAGTACTGAAAAGTTGTGGCAAAGTGCTGAAAAGTCGTGGCAAAGTCGTGGCAAAGTACTGAAAAGTGTGGCAAAGTACTGAAAAGTTGTGGCAAAGTGCTGAAAAGTCGTGGCAAAGTACTGAAAAGTGTGGCAAAGTACTGAAAAGTTGTGGCAAAGTACTGAAAAGTGTGGCAAAGTACTGAAAAGTAGTGGCGAAGTGCAGAAAAGTGTGGCAAAGTACTGAAAAGTTGTGGCAAAGTCGTGGCATAGTACTGAAAAATGTGGCAAAGTACTGAAAAGTTGTGGCGAAGTGCTGAAAAGTCGTGGCAAAATACTGAAAAGTGTGGCAAAGTACTGAAAAAGTAGTGGCAAAGTGCTGAAAAGTGTGGCAAAGTACTGAAAAGTTGTGGCAAAGTGCTGAAAAGTGTGGCAAAGTACTGAAAAGTTGTGGCAAAGTGCTGAAAAGTAGTGCCAAAGTACTGAAAAGTCGTGGCAAGGTACTGAAAAGTGTGGCAAAGTACTGAAGAGTTGTGGCAAAGTCGTGGCAAAGTACTGAAAAGAGTGGCAAAGTGCTGCAAAGTCGTGGCAAAGTACTGAAAAGTGTGGCAAAGTACTGAAAAGTAGTGGCGAAGTGCTGAAAAATCGTGGCAAAGTACTGAAAAGAGTGGCAAAGTACTGAAAAGTTGTTGCAAAGTGCTGAAAAGTGTGGAAAAGTGCTGCAAAGTCGTGGCAAAGTACTGAAAAGTGTGGCAAAGTACTGAAAAGTTGTGGCAAAGTACTGAAAAGTGTGGCAAAGTACTGAAAAATAGTGGCGAAGTGCTGAAAAGTCGTGGCAAAGTACTGAAAAGTGTGGCAAAGTACTGAAAAGTTGTGGCAAAGTCGTGGCAAAGTACTGAAAAGAGTGGCAAAGTACTGAAAAGTTGTGGCAAAGTACTGAAAAGTGTGGCAAAGTACTGAAAAGTTGTGGCGAAGTGCTGAAAAGTCGTGGCAAAGTACTGAAAAGTGTGGCAAAGTACAGAAAAGTAGTGGCAAAGTGCTGAAAAGTGTGGCAAAGTACTGAAAAGTTGTGGCAAAGTGCTGAAAAGTGTGGCAAAGTACTGAAAAGTTGTGGCAAAATGCTGAAAAGTAGTGGCAAAGTACTGAAAAGTCGTGGCAAAGTACTGAAAAGTGTGGCAAAGTACTGAAGACTTGTGGCAAAGTCGTGGCAAAGTACTGAAAAGAGTGGCAAAGTGCTGCAAAGTCGTGGCAAAGTACTGAAAAGTCGTGGCAAAGTAATGAAAAGTTGTGGCAAAGTGCTGAAAAGAGTGGCAAAGTGCTGCAAAGTCGTGGCAAAGTACTGAAAAGTTGTGGCGAGTGCTGAAAAGTCGTGGCAATGTACTGAAAAGTGTGGCAAAGTACTGAAAAGTTGTGGCAAAGTGCTGAAAAGTCGTGGCAAAGTCGTGGCAAAGTACTGAAAAGTGTGGCAAAGTACTGAAAAGTTGTGGCAAAGTGCTGAAAAGTCGTGGCAAAGTACTGAAAAGTGTGGCAAAGTACTGAAGAGTTGTGGCAAATTCGTGGCAAAGTACTGAAAAGAGTGGCAAAGTGCTGCAAAGTCGTGGCAAAGTACTGAAAAGTGTGGCAAAGTACTTAAAAGTTGTGGCAAAGTACTGAAAAGTGTGGCAAAGTAATGAAAAGTAGTGGCGAAGTGCAGAAAAGTGTGGCAAAGTACTGAAAAGTTGTGGCAAAGTCGTGGCAAAGTACTGAAAAGTGTGGCAAAGTACTGAAAAGTTGTGGCGAAGTGCTGAAAAGTGTGGAAAAGTGCTGCAAAGTCGTGGCAAAGTACTGAAAAGTGTGGCAAAGTACTGAAAAGTTGTGGCAAAGTACTGAAAAGTGTGGCAAAGTACTGAAAAATAGTGGCGAAGTGCTGAAAAGTCGTGGCAAAGTACTGAAAAGTGTGGCAAAGTACTGAAAAGTTGTGGCAAAGTCGTGGCAAAGTACTGAAAAGAGTGGCAAAGTACTGAAAAGTTGTGGCAAAGTACTGAAAAGTGTGGCAAAGTACTGAAAAGTTGTGGCGAAGTGCTGAAAAGTCGTGGCAAAGTACTGAAAAGTGTGGCAAAGTACAGAAAAGTAGTGGCAAAGTGCTGAAAAGTGTGGCAAAGTACTGAAAAGTTGTGGCAAAGTGCTGAAAAGTGTGGCAAAGTACTGAAAAGTTGTGGCAAAATGCTGAAAAGTAGTGGCAAAGTACTGAAAAGTCGTGGCAAAGTACTGAAAAGTGTGGCAAAGTACTGAAGACTTGTGGCAAAGTCGTGGCAAAGTACTGAAAAGAGTGGCAAAGTGCTGCAAAGTCGTGGCAAAGTACTGAAAAGTCGTGGCAAAGTAATGAAAAGTTGTGGCAAAGTGCTGAAAAGAGTGGCAAAGTGCTGCAAAGTCGTGGCAAAGTACTGAAAAGTTGTGGCGAGTGCTGAAAAGTCGTGGCAATGTACTGAAAAGTGTGGCAAAGTACTGAAAAGTTGTGGCAAAGTGCTGAAAAGTCGTGGCAAAGTCGTGGCAAAGTACTGAAAAGTGTGGCAAAGTACTGAAAAGTTGTGGCAAAGTGCTGAAAAGTCGTGGCAAAGTACTGAAAAGTGTGGCAAAGTACTGAAGAGTTGTGGCAAATTCGTGGCAAAGTACTGAAAAGAGTGGCAAAGTGCTGCAAAGTCGTGGCAAAGTACTGAAAAGTGTGGCAAAGTACTTAAAAGTTGTGGCAAAGTACTGAAAAGTGTGGCAAAGTAATGAAAAGTAGTGGCGAAGTGCAGAAAAGTGTGGCAAAGTACTGAAAAGTTGTGGCAAAGTCGTGGCAAAGTACTGAAAAGTGTGGCAAAGTACTGAAAAGTTGTGGCGAAGTGCTGAAAAGTCGTGGCAAAATACTGAAAAGTGTGGCAAAGTACTGAAAAGTAGTGGCAAAGTGCTGAAAAGTGTGGCAAAGTACTGAAAAGTTGTGGCAAAGTGCTGAAAAGTGTGGCAAAGTACTGAAAAGTTGTGGCAAAGTGCTGAAAAGTAGTGCCAAAGTACTGAAAAGTCGTGGCAAAGTACTGAAAAGTGGGCAAAGTACTGAAGAGTTGTGGCAAAGTCGTGGCAAAGTACTGAAAAGAGTGGCAAAGTGCTGCAAAGTCGTGGCAAAGTACTGAAAAGTGTGGCAAAGTACTGAAAAGTAGTGGCGAAGTGCTGAAAAGTCGTGGCAAAGTACTGAAAAGAGTGGCAAAGTACTGAAAAGTTGTTGCAAAGTGCTGAAAAGTGTGGCAAAGTGCTGCAAAGTCGTGGCAAAGTACTGAAAAGTGTGGCAAAGTACTGAAAAGTTGTGGCAAAGTACTGAAAAGTGTGGCAAAGTACTGAAAAATAGTGGCGAAGTGCTGAAAAGTCGTGGCAAAGTACTGAAAAGTGTGGCAAAGTACTGAAAAGTTGTGGCAAAGTCGTGGCAAAGTACTGAAAAGAGTGGCAAAGTACTGAAAAGTTGTGGCAAAGTACTGAAAAGTGTGGCAAAGTACTGAAAAGTTGTGGCGAAGTGCTGAAAAGTCGTGGCAAAGTACTGAAAAGTGTGGCAAAGTACTGAAAAGTAGTGGCAAAGTACTGAAAAGTTGTTGCAAAGTGATGAAAAGTTGTGGCAAAGTGCTGAAAAGTGTGGCAAGGTACTGAAAAGTTGTGGCAAAATGCTGAAAAGTAGTGGCAAAGTACTGAAAAGTCGTGGCAAAGTACTGAAAAGTGTGGCAAAGTACTGAAGACTTGTGGCAAAGTCGTGGCAAAGTACTGAAAAGAGTGGCAAAGTGCTGCAAAGTCGTGGCAAAGTACTGAAAAGTGTGGCAAAGTACTGAAAAGTGTGGCAAAGTAATGAAAAGTTGGCAAAGTGCTGAAAAGAGTGGCAAAGTGCTGAAAAGTCGTGGCAAAGTGCTGAAAAGTGTGGCAAAGGACTGACAAGTTGTGGCAAAGTGCTGAAAAGTGTGGCAAAGTACTGAAAAGTAGTGGCGAAGTGCTGAAAAGTCGTGGCAAAGTACTGAAAAGTGTGGCAAAGGACTGAAAAAGTTGTGGCAAAGTGCTGAAAAGTGTGGCAAAGTACTGAAAAGTAGTGGCGAAGTGCTGAAAAGTCGTGGCAAAGTACTGAAAAGTGTGGCAAAGTACTGAAAAGTTGTGGCAAAGTCGTGGCAAAGTACTGAAAAGTGTGGCAAAGTACTGAAAAGTTGTGGCGAAGTGCTGAAAGTCGTGGCAATGTACTGAAAAGTGTGGCAAAGTACTGACAAGTTGTGGCAAAGTGCTGAAAAGTCGTGGCAAAGTCGTGGCAAAGTACTGAAAAGTGTGGCAAAGTACTGCAAAGTCGTGGCAAAGTGCTGAAAAGTGTGGCAAAGTACTGAAAAGTTGTGGCGAGTGCTGAAAAGTCGTGGCAATGTACTGAAAAGTGTGGCAAAGTACTGAAAAGTTGTGGCAAAGTGCTGAAAAGTCGTGGCAAAGTCGTGGCAAAGTACTGAAAAGTGTGGCAAAGTACTGAAAAGTTGTGGCAAAGTGCTGAAAAGTCGTGGCAAAGTACTGAAAAGTGTGGCAAAGTACTGAAAAGTTGTGGCAAAGTACTGAAAAGTGTGGCAAAGTACTGAAAAGTAGTGGCGAAGTGCAGAAAAGTGTGGCAAAGTACTGAAAAGTTGTGGCAAAGTCGTGGCAAAGTACTGAAAAGTGTGGCAAAGTACTGAAAAGTTGTGGCGAAGTGCTGAAAAGTCGTGGCAAAATACTGAAAAGTGTGGCAAAGTACTGAAAAGTAGTGGCAAAGTGCTGAAAAGTGTGGCAAAGTACTGAAAAGTTGTGGCAAAGTGCTGAAAAGTGTGGCAAAGTACTGAAAAGTTGTGGCAAAGTGCTGAAAAGTAGTGCCAAAGTACTTAAAAGTCGTGGCAAAGTACTGAAAAGTGTGGCAAAGTACTGAAGAGTTGTGGCAAAGTCGTGGCAAAGTACTGAAAAGAGTGGCAAAGTGCTGCAAAGTTGTGGCAAAGTACTGAAAAGTGTGGCAAAGTACTGAAAAGTAGTGGCGAAGTGCTGAAAAGTCGTGGCAAAGTACTGAAAAGAGTGGCAAAGTACTGAAAAGTTGTTGCAAAGTGCTGAAAAGTGTGGCAAAGTGCTGCAAAGTCGTGGCAAAGTACTGAAAAGTGTGGCAAAGTACTGAAAAGTTGGGGCAAAGTACTGAAAAGTGTGGCAAAGTACTGAAAAATAGTGGCGAAGTGCTGAAAAGTCGTGGCAAAGTACTGAAAAGTGTGGCAAAGTACTGAAAAGTTGTGGCAAAGTCGTGGCAAAGTACTGAAAAGAGTGGCAAAGTACTGAAAAGTTGTTGCAAAGTAGAGAAAAGTGTGGCAAAGTACTGAAAAGTTGTGGCGAAGTGCTGAAAAGTCGTGGCAAAGTACTGAAAAGTGTGGCAAAGTACTGAAAAGTAGTGGCAAAGTGCTGAGAAGTGTGGCAAAGTACTGAAAAGTTGTGGCAAAGTGCTGAAAAGTGTGGCAAAGTACTGAAAAGTTGTGGCAAAATGCTGAAAAGTAGTGGCAAAGTACTGAAAAGTCGTGGCAAAGTACTGAAAAGTGTGGCAAAGTGCTGAAGACTTGTGGCAAAGTCGTGGCAAAGTACTGAAAAGAGTGGCAAAGTGCTGCAAAGTCATGGCAAAGTACTGAAAAGTGTGGCAAAGTAATGAAAAGTTGTGGCGAGTGCTGAAAAGTCGTGGCAATGTACTGAAAAGTGTGGCAAAGTACTGAAAAGTTGTGGCAAAGTGCTGAAAAGTCGTGGCAAAGTCGTGGCAAAGTACTGAAAAGTGTGGCAAAGTACTGAAAAGTTGTGGCAAAGTGCTGAAAAGTCGTGGCAAAGTACTGAAAAGTGTGGCAAAGTACTGAAGAGTTGTGGCAAATTCGTGGCAAAGTACTGAAAAGAGTGGCAAAGTGCTGCAAAGTCGTGGCAAAGTACTGAAAAGTGTGGCAAAGTACTGAAAAGTTGTGGCAAAGTACTGAAAAGTGTGGCAAAGTAATGAAAAGTAGTGGCGAAGTGCAGAAAAGTTTGGCAAAGTACTGAAAAGTTGTGGCAAAGTCGTGGCAAAGTACTGAAAAGTGTGGCAAAGTACTGAAAAGTTGTGGCGAAGTGCTGAAAAGTCGTGGCAAAATACTGAAAAGTGTGGCAAAGTACTGAAAAGTAGTGGCAAAGTGCTGAAAAGTGTGGCAAAGTACTGAAAAGTTGTGGCAAAGTGCTGAAAAGTGTGGCAAAGTACTGAAAAGTTGTGGCAAAGTGCTGAAAAGTAGTGCCAAAGTACTGAAAAGTCGTGGCAAAGTACTGAAAAGTGTGGCAAAGTACTGAAAAGTAGTGGCGAAGTGCTGAAAAGTCGTGGCAAAGTACTGAAAAGAGTGGCAAAGTACTGAAAAGTTGTTGCAAAGTACTGAAAAGTGTGGCAAAGTGCTGCAAAGTCGTGGCAAAGTACTGAAAAGTGTGGCAAAGTACTGAAAAGTTGTGGCAAAGTACTGAAAAGTGTGGCAAAGTACTGAAAAATAGTGGCGAAGTGCTGAAAAGTCGTGGCAAAGTACTGAAAAGTTGTGGCAAAGTCGTGGCAAAGTACTGAAAAGGAGTGGCAAACTACTGAAAAGTTGTGGCAAAGTACTGAAAAGTGTGGCAAAGTACTGAAAAGTTGTGGCGAAGTGCTGAAAAGTCGTGGCAAAGTACTGAAAAGTGTGGCAAAGTACTGAAAAGTAGTGGCAAAGTACTGACAAGTTGTTGCAAAGTGCTGAAAAGTTGTGGCAAAGTGCTGAAAGTGTGGCAAGGTACTGAAAGTTGTGGCAAAATGCTGAAAAGTAGTGGCAAAGTACTGAAAAGTCGTGGCAAAGTACTGAAAAGTGTGGCAAAGTACTGAAGACTTGTGGCAAAGTCGTGGCAAAGTACTGAAAAGAGTGGCAAAGTGCTGCAAAGTCGTGGCAAAGTACTGAAAAGTGTGGCAAAGTAATGAAAAGTTGTGGCAAAGTGCTGAAAAGAGTGGCAAAGTGCTGCAAAGTCGTGGCAAAGTGCTGAAGAGTGTGGCAAAGGACTGAAAAGTTGTGGCAAAGTGCTGAAAAGTGTGGCAAAGTACTGAAAAGTAGTGGCGAAGTGCTGAAAAGTCGTGGCAAAGTACTGAAAAGAGTGGCAAAGTACTGAAAAGTTGTTGCAAAGTGCTGAAAAGTGTGGCAAAGTGCTGCAAAGTCGTGGCAAAGTACTGAAAAGTGTGGCAAAGTACTGAAAAGTTGTGGCAAAGTACTGAAAAGTGTGGCAAAGTACTGAAAAGTTGTTGCAAAGTGCTGAAAAGTGTGGCAAAGTGCTGCAAAGTCGTGGCAAAGTACTGAAAAGTTGTGGCAAAGTCGTGGCAAAGTACTGAAAAGTGTGGCAAAGTACTGAAAAGTTGTGGCGAAGTGCTGAAAAGTCGTGGCAAAGTACTGAAAAGTGTGGCAAAGTACTGAAAAATTGTTGCAAAGTACTGAAAAGTTGTGGCAAAGTACTGAAAAGAGTGGCAAAGTACTGAAAAGTTGTGGCAAAGTCGTGGCAAAGTACTGAAAAGTGTGGCAAAGTACTGAAAAGTTGTGGCGAAGTGCTGAAAAGTCGTGGCAAAGTACTGAAAAGTGTGACAAAGTACTGAAAAGTAGTGGCAAAGTGCTGAAAAGTGTGGCAAAGTACTGAAAAGTGTGGCAAAGTACTGAAAAGTTGTGGCGAAGTGCTGAAAAGTCGTGGCAAAGTACTGAAAAGTGTGGCAAAGTACTGAAAAGTCGTGGCAAAGTACTTAAAGTGTGGCAAAGTACTGAAGAGTTGTGGCAAAGTCGTGGCCAAGTACTGAAAAGAGTGGCAAAGTGCTGCAAAGTCGTGGCAAAGTACTGAAAAGTGTGGCAAAGTACTGAAAAGTTGTGGCAAAGTGCTGAAAAGAGTGGCAAAGTGCTGCAAAGTCGTGGCAAAGTGCTGAAAAGTGTGGCAAAGGACTGAAAAGTTGTAGCAAAGTGCTGAAAAGTTTGGCAAAGTACTGAAAAGTAGTTGCGAAGTGCTGAAAAGTCGTGGCAAAGTACTGAAAAGTGTGGCAAAGTACTGAAAAGTTGTGGCAAAGTCGTGGCAAAGTACTGAAAAGAGTGGCAAAGTACTGAAAAGTTGTGGCAAAGTCGTGGCAAAGTACTGAAAAGTGTGGCAAAGTACTGAAAAGTTGTGGCGAAGTGCTGAAAAGTCGTGGCAATGTACTGAAAAGTGTGGCAAAGTACTGAAAAGTTGTGGCAAAGTGCTGAAAAGTCGTGGCAAAGTCGTGGCAAAGTACTGAAAAGTGTGGCAAAGTACTGCAAAGTCGTGGCAAAGTGCTGAAAAGTGTGGCAAAGTACTGAAAAGTTGTGGCGAGTGCTGAAAAGTCGTGGCAATGTACTGAAAAGTGTGGCAAAGTACTGAAAAGTTGTGGCAAAGTGCTGAAAAGTCGTGGCAAAGACGTGGCAAAGTACTGAAAAGTGTGGCAAAGTACTGAAAAGTTGTGGCAAAGTGCTGAAAAGTCGTGGCAAAGTACTGAAAAGTGTGGCAAAGTACTGAAGAGTTGTGGCAAATTCGTGGCAAAGTACTGAAAAGAGTGGCAAAGTGCTGCAAAGTCGTGGCAAAGTACTGAAAAGTGTGGCAAAGTACTGAAAAGTGTGGCAAAGTACTGAAAAGTTGTGGCAAAGTACTGAAAAGTGTGGCAAAGTACTGAAAAGTAGTGGCGAAGTGCAGAAAAGTGTGGCAAAGTACTGAAAAGTTGTGGCAAAGTACTGAAAAGTGTGGCAAAGTACTGAAAAGTTGTGGCGAAGTGCTGAAAAGTCGTGGCAAAATACTGAAAAGTGTGGCAAAGTACTGAAAAGTAGTGGCAAAGTGCTGAAAAGTGTGGCAAAGTACTGAAAAGTTGTGGCAAAGTGCTGAAAAGTTGTGGCAAAGTGCTGAAAAGTAGTGGCAAAGTACTGAAAAGTCGTGGGAAAGTACTAAAAAGTGTGGCAAAGTACTGAAGAGTTGTGGCAAAGTCGTGGCAAAGTACTGAAAAGAGTGGCAAAGTGCTGCAAAGTCGTGGCAAAGTACTGAAAAGAGTGGCAAAGTACTGAAAAGTAGTGGCGAAGTGCTGAAAAGTCGTGGCAAAGAACTGAAAAGAGTGGCAAAGTACTGAAAAGTTGTTGCAAAGTGCTGAAAAGTGTGGCAAAGTGCTGCAAAGTCGTGGCAAAGTACTGAAAAGTGTGGCAAAGTACTGAAAAGTTGTGGCAAAGTACTGAAAAGTGTGGCAAAGTACTGAAAAATAGTGGCGAAGTGCTGAAAAGTCGTGGCAAAGTACTGAAAAGTGTGGCAAAGTACTGAAAAGTAGTGGCAAAGTCGTGGCAAAGTACTGAAAAGAGTGGCAAAGTACTGAAAAGTTGTGGCAAAGTCGTGGCAAAGTACTGAAAAGAGTGGCAAAGTACTGAAAAGTTGTGGCAAAGTCGTAGCAAAGTACTGAAAAGAGTGGCAAAGTGCTGCAAAGTCGTGGCAAAGTACTGAAAAGTTGTGGCAAAGTGTTGAAAAGTAGTGGCAAAGTACTGAAAAGTCGTGGCAAAGTACTGAAAAGTGTGGCAAAGTACTGAAGAGTTGTGGCAAAGTCGTGGCAAAGTACTGAAAAGAGTGGCAAAGTGCTGCAAAGTCGTGGCAAAGTACTGAAAAGAGTGGCAAAGTACTGAAAAGTTGTGGCGAAGTGCTGAAAAGTCGTGGCAAAGAACTGAAAAGAGTGGCAAAGTACTGAAAAGTTGTTGCAAAGTGCTGAAAAGTGTGGCAAAGTGCTGCAAAGTCGTGGCAAAGTACTGAAAAGTGTGGCAAAGTACTGAAAAGTTGTGGCAAAGTACTGAAAAGTGTGGCAAAGTACTGAAAAATAGTGGCGAAGTGCTGAAAGTCGTGGCAAAGTACTGAAAAGTGTGGCAAAGTACTGAAAAGTAGTGGCAAAGTCGTGGCAAAGTACTGAAAAGAGTGGCAAAGTACTGAAAAGTTGTGGCAAAGTCGTGGCAAAGTACTGAAAAGAGTGGCAAAGTACTGAAAAGTTGTGGCAAAGTCGTAGCAAAGTACTGAAAAGAGTGGCAAAGTGCTGCAAAGTCGTGGCAAAGTACTGAAAAGTTGTGGCAAAGTATTGAAAAGTAGTGGCAAAGTACTGAAAAGTCGTGGCAAAGTACTGAAAAGTGTGGCAAAGTACTGAAGAGTTGTGGCAAAGTCGTGGCAAAGTACTGAAAAGAGTGGCAAAGTGCTGCAAAGTCGTGGCAAAGTACTGAAAAGTGTGGCAAAGTACTGAAAAGTTGTGGCAAAGTGCTGAAAAGTGTGGCAAAGTGCTGCAAAGTCGTGGCAAAGTGCTGAAAAGTGTGGCAAAGTACTGAAAAGTTGTGGCGAGTGCTGAAAAGTCGTGGCAATGTACTGAAAAGTGTGGCAAAGTACTGAAAAGTTGTGGCAAAGTGCTGAAAAGTCGTGGCAAAGTCGTGGCAAAGTGCTGAAAATTAGTGGCAAAGTACTGAAAAGTCGTGGCAAAGTACTGAAAAGTGTGGCAAAGTACTGAAGAGTTGTGGCAAAGTCGTAGCAAAGTACTGAAAAGAGTGGCAAAGTGCTGCAAAGTCGTGGCAAAGTACTGAAAAGTTGTGGCAAAGTGTTGAAAAGTAGTGGCAAAGTACTGAAAAGTCGTGGCAAAGTACTGAAAAGTGTGGCAAAGTACTGAAGAGTTGTGGCAAAGTCGTGGCAAAGTACTGAAAAGAGTGGCAAAGTGCTGCAAAGTCGTGGCAAAGTACTGAAAAGTGTGGCAAAGTACTGAAAAGTTGTGGCAAAGTACTGAAAAGTGTGGCAAAGTACTGAAAAGTAGTGGCGAAGTGCAGAAAAGTGTGGCAAAGTACTGAAAAGTTGTGGCAAAGTACTGAAAAGTGTGGCAAAGTACTGAAAAGTTGTGGCGAAGTGCTGAAAAGTCGTGGCAAAATACTGAAAAGTGTGGCAAAGTACTGAAAAGTAGTGGCAAAGTGCTGAAAAGTGTGGCAAAGTACTGAAAAGTTGTGGCAAAGTGCTGAAAAGTTTGGCAAAGTGCTGAAAAGTAGTGGCAAAGTACTGAAAAGTCGTGGGAAAGTACTAAAAAGTGTGGCAAAGTACTGAAGAGTTGTGGCAAAGTCGTGGCAAAGTACTGAAAAGAGTGGCAAAGTGCTGCAAAGTCGTGGCAAAGTACTGAAAAGAGTGGCAAAGTACTGAAAAGTAGTGGCGAAGTGCTGAAAAGTCGTGGCAAAGAACTGAAAAGAGTGGCAAAGTACTGAAAAGTTGTTGCAAAGTGCTGAAAAGTGTGGCAAAGTGCTGCAAAGTCGTGGCAAAGTACTGAAAAGTGTGGCAAAGTACTGAAAAGTTGTGGCAAAGTACTGAAAAGTGTGGCAAAGTACTGAAAAATAGTGGCGAAGTGCTGAAAAGTCGTGGCAAGTACTGAAAAGAGTGGCAAAGTGCTGCAAAGTCGTGGCAAAGTACTGAAAAGTGTGGCAAAGTACTGAAAAGTTGTGGCAAAGTACTGAAAAGTGTGGCAAAGTACTGAAAAGTAGTGGCGAAGTGCAGAAAAGTGTGGCAAAGTACTGAAAAGTTGTGGCAAAGTACTGAAAAGTGTGGCAAAGTACTGAAAAGTTGTGGCGAAGTGCTGAAAAGTCGTGGCAAAATACTGAAAAGTGTGGCAAAGTACTGAAAAGTAGTGGCAAAGTGCTGAAAAGTGTGGCAAAGTACTGAAAAGTTGTGGCAAAGTGCTGAAAAGTTGTGGCAAAGTGCTGAAAAGTAGTGGCAAAGTACTGAAAAGTCGTGGGAAAGTACTAAAAAGTGTGGCAAAGTACTGAAGAGTTGTGGCAAAGTCGTGGCAAAGTACTGAAAAGAGTGGCAAAGTGCTGCAAAGTCGTGGCAAAGTACTGAAAAGAGTGGCAAAGTACTGAAAAGTAGTGGCGAAGTGCTGAAAAGTCGTGGCAAAGAACTGAAAAGAGTGGCAAAGTACTGAAAAGTTGTTGCAAAGTGCTGAAAAGTGTGGCAAAGTGCTGCAAAGTCGTGGCAAAGTACTGAAAAGTGTGGCAAAGTACTGAAAAGTTGTGGCAAAGTACTGAAAAGTGTGGCAAAGTACTGAAAAATAGTGGCGAAGTGCTGAAAAGTCGTGGCAAAGTACTGAAAAGTGTGGCAAAGTACTGAAAAGTAGTGGCAAAGTCGTGGCAAAGTACTGAAAAGAGTGGCAAAGTACTGAAAAGTTGTGGCAAAGTCGTGGCAAAGTACTGAAAAGAGTGGCAAAGTACTGAAAAGTTGTGGCAAAGTCGTAGCAAAGTACTGAAAAGAGTGGCAAAGTGCTGCAAAGTCGTGGCAAAGTACTGAAAAGTTGTGGCAAAGTGTTGAAAAGTAGTGGCAAAGTACTGAAAAGTCGTGGCAAAGTACTGAAAAGTGTGGCAAAGTACTGAAGAGTTGTGGCAAAGTCGTGGCAAAGTACTGAAAAGAGTGGCAAAGTGCTGCAAAGTCGTGGCAAAGTACTGAAAAGAGTGGCAAAGTACTGAAAAGTTGTGGCGAAGTGCTGAAAAGTCGTGGCAAAGAACTGAAAAGAGTGGCAAAGTACTGAAAAGTTGTTGCAAAGTGCTGAAAAGTGTGGCAAAGTGCTGCAAAGTCGTGGCAAAGTACTGAAAAGTGTGGCAAAGTACTGAAAAGTTGTGGCAAAGTACTGAAAAGTGTGGCAAAGTACTGAAAAATAGTGGCGAAGTGCTGAAAAGTCGTGGCAAAGTACTGAAAAGTGTGGCAAAGTACTGAAAAGTAGTGGCAAAGTCGTGGCAAAGTACTGAAAAGAGTGGCAAAGTACTGAAAAGTTGTGGCAAAGTCGTGGCAAAGTACTGAAAAGAGTGGCAAAGTACTGAAAAGTTGTGGCAAAGTCGTAGCAAAGTACTGAAAAGAGTGGCAAAGTGCTGCAAAGTCGTGGCAAAGTACTGAAAAGTTGTGGCAAAGTATTGAAAAGTAGTGGCAAAGTACTGAAAAGTCGTGGCAAAGTACTGAAAAGTGTGGCAAAGTACTGAAGAGTTGTGGCAAAGTCGTGGCAAAGTACTGAAAAGAGTGGCAAAGTGCTGCAAAGTCGTGGCAAAGTACTGAAAAGTGTGGCAAAGTACTGAAAAGTTGTGGCAAAGTGCTGAAAAGTGTGGCAAAGTGCTGCAAAGTCGTGGCAAAGTGCTGAAAAGTGTGGCAAAGTACTGAAAAGTTGTGGCGAGTGCTGAAAAGTCGTGGCAATGTACTGAAAAGTGTGGCAAAGTACTGAAAAGTTGTGGCAAAGTGCTGAAAAGTCGTGGCAAAGTCGTGGCAAAGTGCTGAAAAGTAGTGGCAAAGTACTGAAAAGTCGTGGCAAAGTACTGAAAAGTGTGGCAAAGTACTGAAGAGTTGTGGCAAAGTCGTAGCAAAGTACTGAAAAGAGTGGCAAAGTGCTGCAAAGTCGTGGCAAAGTACTGAAAAGTTGTGGCAAAGTGTTGAAAAGTAGTGGCAAAGTACTGAAAAGTCGTGGCAAAGTACTGAAAAGTGTGGCAAAGTACTGAAGAGTTGTGGCAAAGTCGTGGCAAAGTACTGAAAAGAGTGGCAAAGTGCTGCAAAGTCGTGGCAAAGTACTGAAAAGTGTGGCAAAGTGTTGAAAAGTTGTGGCAAAGTGCTGAAAAGTGTGGCAAAGTGCTGCAAAGTCGTGGCAAAGTGCTGAAAAGTGTGGCAAAGTACTGAAAAGTTGTGGCGAGTGCTGAAAAGTCGTGGCAATGTACTGAAAAGTGTGGCAAAGTACTGAAAAGTTGTGGCAAAGTGCTGAAAATTCGTGGCAAAGTCGTGGCAAAGTACTGAAAAGTGTGGCAAAGTACTGAAGAGTTGTGGCAAAGTCGTGGCAAAGTACTGAAAAGAGTGGCAAAGTGCTGCAAAGTCGTGGCAAAGTACTGAAAAGTTGTGGCAAAGTGTTGTGAAGTAGTGGCAAAGTATTGAAAAGTCGTGGCAAAGTACTGAAAAGTGTGGCAAAGTACTGAAGAGTTGTGGCAAAGTCGTGGCAAAGTACTGAAAAGAGTGGCAAAGTGCTGCAAAGTCGTGGCAAAGTACTGAAAAGTGTGGCAAAGTACTGAAAAGTTGTGGCAAAGTGCTGAAAAGTGTGGCAAAGTGCTGCAAAGTCGTGGCAAAGTGCTGAAAAGAGTGGCAAAGTACTGAAAAGTTGTGGCGAGTGCTGAAAAGTCGTGGCAATTACTGAAAAGTGTGGCAAAGTACTGAAAA
Source organism: Saccoglossus kowalevskii (assembly GCF_978046115.1). NCBI lineage: Eukaryota > Metazoa > Hemichordata > Enteropneusta > Harrimaniidae > Saccoglossus > Saccoglossus kowalevskii. The sequence continues at coordinate 103,841 of NW_028188655.1, forward strand.
GTTGTGGCAAAGTGCTGAAAAGTCGTGGCAAAGTCGTGGCAATGTACTGAAAAGTGTGGCAAAGTACTGAAAAGTTGTGGCAAAGTGCTGAAAAGTCGTGGCAAAGTACTGAAAAGTGTGGCAAAGTACTGAAGAGTTGTGGCAAATTCGTGGCAAAGTACTGAAAAGAGTGGTAAAGTGCTGCAAAGTCGTGGCAAACTACTGAAAAGTGTGGCAAAGTACTGAAAAGTTGTGGCAAAGTACTGAAAAGTGTGGCAAAGTACTGAAAAGTAGTGGCGAAGTGCAGAAAAGTGTGGCAAAGTACTGAAAAGTTGTGGCAAAGTCGTGGCAAAGTACTGAAAAGTGTGGCAAAGTACTGAAAAGTTGTGGCGAAGTGCTGAAAAGTCGAAGCAAAATACTGAAAAGTGTGGCAAAGTACTGAAAAGTAGGGGCAAAGTGCTGAAAAGTGTGGCAAAGTACTGAAAAATTGTGGCGAAGTGCTGAAAAGTCGTGGCAAAGTACTGAAAAGTGTGGCAAAGTACTGAAAAGTAGTGGCAAAGTGCTGAAAAGTGTGGCAAAGTACTGAAAAGTTGTGGCAAAGTGCTGAAAAGTGTGGCAAAGTACTGTAAAGTTGTGGCAAAATGCTGAAAAGTAGTGGCAAAGTACTGAAAAGTCGTGGCAAAGTACTGAAAAGTGTGGCAAAGTACTGAAGAGTTGGGGCAAAGTCGTGGCAAAGTACTGAAAAGAGTGGCAAAGTGCTGTAAAGTCGTGGCAAAGTACTGAAGAGAGTGGCAAAGTACTGCAAAGTCGTGGCAAAGTACTGAAAAGTGTGGCAAAGTACTGAAAAGTTGTGGCAAAGTGCTGAAAAGTGTGGCAAAGTGCTGCAAAGTCGTGGCAAAGTGCTGAAAAGTGTGGCAAAGTACTGAAAAGTTGTGGCGAGTGCTGAAAAGTCGTGGCAATGTACTGAAAAGTGTGGCAAAGTACTGAAAAGTTGTGGCAAAGTGCTGAAAAGTCGTGGCAAAGTGCTGCAAAGTCGTGGCAAAGTACTGAAAAGTGTGGCAAAGTACTGAAAAGTTGTGGCAAAGTACTGAAAAGTGTGGCAAAGTACTGAAAAGTAGTGGCGAAGTGCAGAAAAGTGTGGCAAAGTACTGAAAAGTTGTGGCAAAGTCGTGGCAAAGTACTGAAAAGTGTGGCAAAGTACTGAAAAGTTGTGGCGAAGTGCTGAAAAGTCGTGGCAAAATACTGAAAAGTGTGGCAAAGTACTGAAAAGTAGTGGCAAAGTGCTGAAAAGTGTGGCAAAGTACTGAAAAGTTGTGGCAAAGTGCAGAAAAGTGTGGCAAAGTACTGAAAAGTTGTGGCAAAGTGCTGAAAAGTAGTGGCAAAGTACTGAAAAGTCGTGGGAAAGTACTAAAAAGTGTGGCAAAGTACTGAAGAGTTGTGGCAAAGTCGTGGCAAAGTACTGAAAAGAGTGGCAAAGTGCTGCAAAGTCGTGGCAAAGTACTGAAAAGAGTGGCAAAGTACTGAAAAGTAGTGGCGAAGTGCTGAAAAGTCGTGGCAAAGTACTGAAAAGTCGTGGGAAAGTACTAAAAAGTGTGGCAAAGTACTGAAGAGTTGTGGCAAAGTCGTGGCAAAGTACTGAAAAGAGTGGCAAAGTGCTGCAAAGTCGTGGCAAAGTACTGAAAAGTGTGGCAAAGTACTGAAAAGTTGTGGCAAAGTGCTGAAAAGTGTGGCAAAGTGCTGCAAAGTCGTGGCAAAGTGCTGAAAAGTGTGGCAAAGTACTGAAAAGTTGTGGCGAGTGCTGAAAAGTCGTGGCAATGTACTGAAAAGTGTGGCAAAGTACTGAAAAGTTGTGGCAAAGTGCTGAAAAGTCGTGGCAAAGTCGTGGCAAAGTGCTGAAAAGTAGTGGCAAAGTACTGAAAAGTCGTGGCAAAGTACTGAAAAGTGTGGCAAAGTACTGAAGAGTTGTGGCAAAGTCGTAGCAAAGTACTGAAAAGAGTGGCAAAGTGCTGCAAAGTCGTGGCAAAGTACTGAAAAGTTGTGGCAAAGTGTTGAAAAGTAGTGGCAAAGTACTGAAAAGTCGTGGCAAAGTACTGAAAAGTGTGGCAAAGTACTGAAGAGTTGTGGCAAAGTCGTGGCAAAGTACTGAAAAGAGTGGCAAAGTGCTGCAAAGTCGTGGCAAAGTACTGAAAAGTGTGGCAAAGTGTTGAAAAGTTGTGGCAAAGTGCTGAAAAGTGTGGCAAAGTGCTGCAAAGTCGTGGCAAAGTGCTGAAAAGTGTGGCAAAGTACTGAAAAGTTGTGGCGAGTGCTGAAAAGTCGTGGCAATGTACTGAAAAGTGTGGCAAAGTACTGAAAAGTTGTGGCAAAGTGCTGAAAATTCGTGGCAAAGTCGTGGCAAAGTACTGAAAAGTGTGGCAAAGTACTGAAGAGTTGTGGCAAAGTCGTGGCAAAGTACTGAAAAGAGTGGCAAAGTGCTGCAAAGTCGTGGCAAAGTACTGAAAAGTTGTGGCAAAGTGTTGTGAAGTAGTGGCAAAGTATTGAAAAGTCGTGGCAAAGTACTGAAAAGTGTGGCAAAGTACTGAAGAGTTGTGGCAAAGTCGTGGCAAAGTACTGAAAAGAGTGGCAAAGTGCTGCAAAGTCGTGGCAAAGTACTGAAAAGTGTGGCAAAGTACTGAAAAGTTGTGGCAAAGTGCTGAAAAGTGTGGCAAAGTGCTGCAAAGTCGTGGCAAAGTGCTGAAAAGAGTGGCAAAGTACTGAAAAGTTGTGGCGAGTGCTGAAAAGTCGTGGCAATTACTGAAAAGTGTGGCAAAGTACTGAAAAGTTGTGGCAAAGTGCTGAAAAGTCGTGGCAAAGTCGTGGCAATGTACTGAAAAGTGTGGCAAAGTACTGAAAAGTTGTGGCAAAGTGCTGAAAAGTCGTGGCAAAGTACTGAAAAGTGTGGCAAAGTACTGAAGAGTTGTGGCAAATTCGTGGCAAAGTACTGAAAAGAGTGGTAAAGTGCTGCAAAGTCGTGGCAAACTACTGAAAAGTGTGGCAAAGTACTGAAAAGTTGTGGCAAAGTACTGAAAAGTGTGGCAAAGTACTGAAAAGTAGTGGCGAAGTGCAGAAAAGTGTGGCAAAGTACTGAAAAGTTGTGGCAAAGTCGTGGCAAAGTACTGAAAAGTGTGGCAAAGTACTGAAAAGTTGTGGCGAAGTGCTGAAAAGTCGAAGCAAAATACTGAAAAGTGTGGCAAAGTACTGAAAAGTAGGGGCAAAGTGCTGAAAAGTGTGGCAAAGTACTGAAAAATTGTGGCGAAGTGCTGAAAAGTCGTGGCAAAGTACTGAAAAGTGTGGCAAAGTACTGAAAAGTAGTGGCAAAGTGCTGAAAAGTGTGGCAAAGTACTGAAAAGTTGTGGCAAAGTGCTGAAAAGTGTGGCAAAGTACTGTAAAGTTGTGGCAAAATGCTGAAAAGTAGTGGCAAAGTACTGAAAAGTCGTGGCAAAGTACTGAAAAGTGTGGCAAAGTACTGAAGAGTTGGGGCAAAGTCGTGGCAAAGTACTGAAAAGAGTGGCAAAGTGCTGTAAAGTCGTGGCAAAGTACTGAAGAGAGTGGCAAAGTACTGCAAAGTCGTGGCAAAGTACTGAAAAGTGTGGCAAAGTACTGAAAAGTTGTGGCAAAGTGCTGAAAAGTGTGGCAAAGTGCTGCAAAGTCGTGGCAAAGTGCTGAAAAGTGTGGCAAAGTACTGAAAAGTTGTGGCGAGTGCTGAAAAGTCGTGGCAATGTACTGAAAAGTGTGGCAAAGTACTGAAAAGTTGTGGCAAAGTGCTGAAAAGTCGTGGCAAAGTGCTGCAAAGTCGTGGCAAAGTACTGAAAAGTGTGGCAAAGTACTGAAAAGTTGTGGCAAAGTACTGAAAAGTGTGGCAAAGTACTGAAAAGTAGTGGCGAAGTGCAGAAAAGTGTGGCAAAGTACTGAAAAGTTGTGGCAAAGTCGTGGCAAAGTACTGAAAAGTGTGGCAAAGTACTGAAAAGTTGTGGCGAAGTGCTGAAAAGTCGTGGCAAAATACTGAAAAGTGTGGCAAAGTACTGAAAAGTAGTGGCAAAGTGCTGAAAAGTGTGGCAAAGTACTGAAAAGTTGTGGCAAAGTGCAGAAAAGTGTGGCAAAGTACTGAAAAGTTGTGGCAAAGTGCTGAAAAGTAGTGGCAAAGTACTGAAAAGTCGTGGGAAAGTACTAAAAAGTGTGGCAAAGTACTGAAGAGTTGTGGCAAAGTCGTGGCAAAGTACTGAAAAGAGTGGCAAAGTGCTGCAAAGTCGTGGCAAAGTACTGAAAAGAGTGGCAAAGTACTGAAAAGTAGTGGCGAAGTGCTGAAAAGTCGTGGCAAAGAACTGAAAAGAGTGGCAAAGTACTGAAAAGTTGTTGCAAAGTGCTGAAAAGTGTGGCAAAGTGCTGCAAAGTCGTGGCAAAGTACTGAAAAGTGTGGCAAAGTACTGAAGAGTTGTGGCAAAGTACTGAAAAGTGTGGCAAAGTACTGAAAAATAGTGGCGAAGTGCTGAAAAGTCGTGGCAAAGTACTGAAAAGTGTGGCAAAGTACTGAAAAGTTGTGGCAAAGTCGTGGCAAAGTACTGAAAAGAGTGGCAAAGTACTGAAAAGTTGTGGCAAAGTCGTGGCAAAGTACTGAAAAGAGTGGCAAAGTACTGAAAAGTTGTGGCAAAGTCGTAGCAAAGTACTGAAAAGAGTGGCAAAGTGCTGCAAAGTCGTGGCAAAGTACTGAAAAGTTGTGGCAAAGTATTGAAAAGTAGTGGCAAAGTACTGAAAAGTCGTGGCAAAGTACTGAAAAGTGTGGCAAAGTACTGAAGAGTTGTGGCAAAGTCGTGGCAAAGTACTGAAAAGAGTGGCAAAGTGCTGCAAAGTCGTGGCAAAGTACTGAAAAGTGTGGCAAAGTACTGAAAAGTTGTGGCAAAGTGCTGAAAAGTGTGGCAAAGTGCTGCAAAGTCGTGGCAAAGTGCTGAAAAGTGTGGCAAAGTACTGAAAAGTTGTGGCGAGTGCTGAAAAGTCGTGGCAATGTACTGAAAAGTGTGGCAAAGTACTGAAAAGTTGTGGCAAAGTGCTGAAAAGTCGTGGCAAAGTCGAGGCAAAGTGCTGAAAAGTAGTGGCAAAGTACTGAAAAGTCGTGGCAAAGTACTGAAAAGTGTGGCAAAGTACTGAAGAGTTGTGGCAAAGTCGTAGCAAAGTACTGAAAAGAGTGGCAAAGTGCTGCAAAGTCGTGGCAAAGTACTGAAAAGTTGTGGCAAAGTGTTGAAAAGTAGTGGCAATGTACTGAAAAGTCGTGGCAAAGTACTGAAAAGTGTGGCAAAGTACTGAAGAGTTGTGGCAAAGTCGTGGCAAAGTACTGAAAAGAGTGACAAAGTGCTGTAAAGTCGTGGCAAAGTACTGAAAAGTGTGGCAAAGTACTGAAAAGTTGTGGCAAAGTGCTGAAAAGTGTGGCAAAGTGCTGCAAAGTCGTGGCAAAGTGCTGAAAAGTGTGGCAAAGTACTGAAAAGTTGTGGCGAGTGCTGAAAAGTCGTGGCAATGTACTGAAAAGTGTGGCAAAGTACTGAAAAGTTGTGGCAAAGTGCTGAAAAGTCGTGGCAAAGTCGTGGCAAAGTACTGAAAAGTGTGGCAAAGTACTGAAAAGTTGTGGCAAAGTGCTGAAAAGTGTGGCAAAGTACTGAAAAGTTGTGGCAAAATGCTGAAAAGTAGTGGCAAAGTACTGAAAAGTGTGGCAAAGTACTGAAAAGTTGTGGCAAAGTGCTGAAAAGTCGTGGCAAAGTACTGAAAAGTGTGGCAAAGTACTGAAGAGTTGTGGCAAATTCGTGGCAAAGTACTGAAAAGAGTGGCAAAGTGCTGCAAAGTCGTGGCAAACTACTGAAAAGTGTGGCAAAGTACTGAAAAGTTGTGGCAAAGTACTGAAAAGTGTGGCAAAGTACTGAAAAGTAGTGGTGAAGTGCAGAAAAGTGTGGCAAAGTACTGAAAAGTTGTGGCAAAGTCGTGGCAAAGTACTGAAAAGTGTGGCAAAGTACTGAAAAGTTGTGGCGAAGTGCTGAAAAGTCGAAGCAAAATACTGAAAAGTGTGGCAAAGTACTGAAAAGTAGTGGCAAAGTGCTGAAAAGTGTGGCAAAGTACTGAAAAGTTGTGGCGAAGTGCTGAAAAGTCGTGGCAAAGTACTGAAAAGTGTGGCAAAGTACTGAAAAGTAGTGGCAAAGTGCTGAAAAGTGTGGCAAAGTACTGAAAAGTTGTGGCAAAGTGCTGAAAAGTGTGGCAAAGTACTGTAAAGTTGTGGCAAAATGCTGAAAAGTAGTGGCAAAGTACTGAAAAGTCGTAGCAAAGTACTGAAAAGTGTGGCAAAGTACTGAAGAGTTGGGGCAAAGTCGTGGCAAAGTACTGAAAAGAGTGGCAAAGTGCTGCAAAGTCGTGGCAAAGTACTGAAGAGAGTGGCAAAGTGCTGCAAAGTCGTGGCAAAGTACTGAAAAGTGTGGCAAAGTACTGAAAAGTTGTGGCAAAGTGCTGAAAAGTGTGGCAAAGTGCAGCAAAGTCGTGGCAAAGTGCTGAAAAGTGTGGCAAAGTACTGAAAAGTTGTGGCGAGTGCTGAAAAGTCGTGGCAATGTACTGATAAGTGTGGCAAAGTACTGAAAAGTTGTGGCAAAGTGCTGAAAAGTCGTGGCAAAGTCGTGGCAAAGTACTGAAAAGAGTGGCAAAGTGCTGCAAAGTCGTGGCAAAGTACTGAAAAGTGTGGCAAAAATACTGAAAAGTGTGGCAAAGTACTGAAAAGTAGTGGCGAAGTGCAGAAAAGTGTGGCAAAGTACTGAAAAGTTGTGGCAAAGTCGTGGCAAAGTACTGAAAAGTGAGGCAAAGTACTGAAAAGTTGTGGCGAAGTGCTGAAAAGTTGTGGCAAAATACTGAAAAGTGTGGCAAAGTGCTGAAAAGTAGTGGCAAAGTGCTGAAAAGTCGTGGCAAAGTACTGAAAAGTGTGGCAAAGTACTGAAGAGTTGTGGCAAAGTCGTGGCAAAGTACTGAAAAGTAGTGGCGAAGTGCTGAAAAGTCGTGGCAAAGTTCTGAAAAGAGTGGCAAAGTACTGAAAAGTTGTTGCAAAGTGCTGAAAAGTGAGGCAAAGTGCTGCAAAGTCGTGGCAAAGTACTGAAAAGTGTGGCAAAGTACTGAAAAGTTGTGGCAAAGTACTGAAAAGTGTGGCAAAGTACTGAAAAGTAGTGGCGAAGTGCTAAAAAGTCGTGGCAAAGTACTGAAAAGTGTGGCAAAGTACTGAAAAGTTGTGGCAAAGTCGTGGCAAAGTACTGAAAAGAGTGGCAAAGTACTGAACAGTTGTGGCAAAGTCGTGGCAAAGTACTGAAAAGTGTGGCAAAGTACTGAAAAGTTGTGGCGAAGTGCTGAAAAGTCGTGGCAAAGTACTGAAAAGTGTGGCAAAGTACTGAAAAGTAGTGGCAAAGTGCTGAAAAGTGTGGGAAAGTACTGAAAAGTTGTGGCAAAGTGCTGAAAAGTGTGGCAAAGTACTGAAAAGTTGTGGCAAAATGCTGAAAAGTAGCGGCAAAGTACTGAAAAGTCGTGGCAAAGTACTGAAAAGTGTGGCAAAGTGCTGCAAAGTCGTGGCAAAGTACTGAAGAGAGTGGCAAAGTGCTGCAAAGTCGTGGCAGAGTACTGAAAAGTGTGGCAAAGTACTGAAAAGTTGTGGCAAAGTGCTGAAAAGTGTGGCAAAGTGCTGCAAAGTCGTGGCAAAGTGCTGAAAAGTGTGGCAAAGTACTGAAAAGTTGTGGCGAGTGCTGAAAAGTCGTGGCAATGTACTGAAAAGTGTGGCAAAGTACTGAAAAGTTGTGGCAAAGTGCTGAAAAGTCGTGGCAAAGTGCTGCAAAGTCGTGTGCAAAGTACTGAAAAGTGTGGCAAAGTACTGAAAAGTTGTGGCAAAGTACTGAAAAGTGTGGCAAAGTACTGAAAAGTAGTGGCGAAGTGCTGCAAAGTCGTGGCAAAGTACTGAAAAGTGTGGCAAAGTACTGAAAAGTTGTGGCAAAGTGCTGAAAAGTGTGGCAAAGTGCTGCAAAGTCGTGGCAAAGTGCTGAAAAGTGTGGCAAAGTACTGAAAAGTTGTGGCGAAGTGCTGAAAAGTCGTGGCAAAGTACTGAAAAGTGTGGCAAAGTACTGAAAAGTAGTGGCAAAGTGCTGAAAAGTGTGGGAAAGTACTGAAAAGTTGTGGCAAAGTGCTGAAAAGTGTGGCAAAGTACTGAAAAGTTGTGGCAAAATGCTGAAAAGTAGCGGCAAAGTACTGAAAAGTCGTGGCAAAGTACTGAAAAGTGTGGCAAAGTGCTGCAAAGTCGTGGCAAAGTACTGAAGAGAGTGGCAAAGTGCTGCAAAGTCGTGGCAGAGTACTGAAAAGTGTGGCAAAGTACTGAAAAGTTGTGGCAAAGTGCTGAAAAGTGTGGCAAAGTGCTGCAAAGTCGTGGCAAAGTGCTGAAAAGTGTGGCAAAGTACTGAAAAGTTGTGGCGAGTGCTGAAAAGTCGTGGCAATGTACTGAAAAGTGTGGCAAAGTACTGAAAAGTTGTGGCAAAGTGCTGAAAAGTCGTGGCAAAGTGCTGCAAAGTCGTGTGCAAAGTACTGAAAAGTGTGGCAAAGTACTGAAAAGTTGTGGCAAAGTACTGAAAAGTGTGGCAAAGTACTGAAAAGTAGTGGCGAAGTGCTGCAAAGTCGTGGCAAAGTACTGAAAAGTGTGGCAAAGTACTGAAAAGTTGTGGCAAAGTGCTGAAAAGTGTGGCAAAGTGCTGCAAAGTCGTGGCAAAGTGCTGAAAAGTGTGGCAAAGTACTGAAAAGTTGTGGCGAGTGCTGAAAAGTCGTGGCAATGTACTGAAAAGTGTGGCAAAGTACTGAAAAGTTGTGGCAAAGTGCTGAAAAGTCGTGGCAAAGTCGTGGCAAAGTACTGAAAAGAGTGGCAAAGTGCTGCAAAGTCGTGGCAAAGTACTGAAAAGTGTGGCAAAAATACTGAAAAGTGTGGCAAAGTACTGAAAAGTAGTGGCGAAGTGCAGAAAAGTGTGGCAAAGTACTGAAAAGTTGTGGCAAAGTCGTGGCAAAGTACTGAAAAGTGAGGCAAAGTACTGAAAAGTTGTGGCGAAGTGCTGAAAAGTTGTGGCAAAATACTGAAAAGTGTGGCAAAGTACTGAAAAGTAGTGGCAAAGTGCTGAAAAGTGTGGCAAAGTACTGAAAAGTTGTGGCAAAGTGCTGAAAAGTGTGGCAAAGTACTGAAAAGTTGTGGCAAAGTGCTGAAAAGTAGTGGCAAAGTGCTGAAAAGTCGTGGCAAAGTACTGAAAAGTGTGGCAAAGTACTGAAGAGTTGTGGCAAAGTCGTGGCAAAGTACTGAAAAGTAGTGGCGAAGTGCTGAAAAGTCGTGGCAAAGTTCTGAAAAGAGTGGCAAAGTACTGAAAAGTTGTTGCAAAGTGCTGAAAAGTGAGGCAAAGTGCTGCAAAGTCGTGGCAAAGTACTGAAAAGTGTGGCAAAGTACTGAAAAGTTGTGGCAAAGTACTGAAAAGTGTGGCAAAGTACTGAAAAGTAGTGGCGAAGTGCTAAAAAGTCGTGGCAAAGTACTGAAAAGTGTGGCAAAGTACTGAAAAGTTGTGGCAAAGTCGTGGCAAAGTACTGAAAAGAGTGGCAAAGTACTGAACAGTTGTGGCAAAGTCGTGGCAAAGTACTGAAAAGTGTGGCAAAGTACTGAAAAGTTGTGGCGAAGTGCTGAAAAGTCGTGGCAAAGTACTGAAAAGTGTGGCAAAGTACTGAAAAGTAGTGGCAAAGTGCTGAAAAGTGTGGGAAAGTACTGAAAAGTTGTGGCAAAGTGCTGAAAAGTGTGGCAAAGTACTGAAAAGTTGTGGCAAAATGCTGAAAAGTAGCGGCAAAGTACTGAAAAGTCGTGGCAAAGTACTGAAAAGTGTGGCAAAGTGCTGCAAAGTCGTGGCAAAGTACTGAAGAGAGTGGCAAAGTGCTGCAAAGTCGTGGCAGAGTACTGAAAAGTGTGGCAAAGTACTGAAAAGTTGTGGCAAAGTGCTGAAAAGTGTGGCAAAGTGCTGCAAAGTCGTGGCAAAGTGCTGAAAAGTGTGGCAAAGTACTGAAAAATTGTGGCGAGTGCTGAAAAGTCGTGGCAATGTACTGAAAAGTGTGGCAAAGTACTGAAAAGTTGTGGCAAAGTGCTGAAAAGTCGTGGCAAAGTGCTGCAAAGTCGTGTGCAAAGTACTGAAAAGTGTGGCAAAGTACTGAAAAGTTGTGGCAAAGTACTGAAAAGTGTGGCAAAGTACTGAAAAGTAGTGGCGAAGTGCTGCAAAGTCGTGGCAAAGTACTGAAAAGTGTGGCAAAGTACTGAAAAGTTGTGGCAAAGTGCTGAAAAGTGTGGCAAAGTGCTGCAAAGTCGTGGCAAAGTGCTGAAAAGTGTGGCAAAGTACTGAAAAGTTGTGGCGAGTGCTGAAAAGTCGTGGCAATGTACTGAAAAGTGTGGCAAAGTACTGAAAAGTTGTGGCAAAGTGCTGAAAAGTCGTGGCAAAGTCGTGGCAAAGTACTGAAAAGAGTGGCAAAGTGCTGCAAAGTCGTGGCAAAGTACTGAAAAGTGTGGCAAAAATACTGAAAAGTGTGGCAAAGTACTGAAAAGTAGTGGCGAAGTGCAGAAAAGTGTGGCAAAGTACTGAAAAGTTGTGGCAAAGTCGTGGCAAAGTACTGAAAAGTGAGGCAAAGTACTGAAAAGTTGTGGCGAAGTGCTGAAAAGTTGTGGCAAAATACTGAAAAGTGTGGCAAAGTACTGAAAAGTAGTGGCAAAGTGCTGAAAAGTGTGGCAAAGTACTGAAAAGTTGTGGCAAAGTGCTGAAAAGTGTGGCAAAGTACTGAAAAGTTGTGGCAAAGTGCTGAAAAGTAGTGGCAAAGTGCTGAAAAGTCGTGGCAAAGTACTGAAAAGTGTGGCAAAGTACTGAAGAGTTGTGGCAAAGTCGTGGCAAAGTACTGAAAAGTAGTGGCGAAGTGCTGAAAAGTCGTGGCAAAGTTCTGAAAAGAGTGGCAAAGTACTGAAAAGTTGTTGCAAAGTGCTGAAAAGTGAGGCAAAGTGCTGCAAAGTCGTGGCAAAGTACTGAAAAGTGTGGCAAAGTACTGAAAAGTTGTGGCAAAGTACTGAAAAGTGTGGCAAAGTACTGAAAAGTAGTGGCGAAGTGCTAAAAAGTCGTGGCAAAGTACTGAAAAGTGTGGCAAAGTACTGAAAAGTTGTGGCAAAGTCGTGGCAAAGTACTGAAAAGAGTGGCAAAGTACTGAACAGTTGTGGCAAAGTCGTGGCAAAGTACTGAAAAGTGTGGCAAAGTACTGAAAAGTTGTGGCGAAGTGCTGAAAAGTCGTGGCAAAGTACTGAAAAGTGTGGCAAAGTACTGAAAAGTAGTGGCAAAGTGCTGAAAAGTGTGGGAAAGTACTGAAAAGTTGTGGCAAAGTGCTGAAAAGTGTGGCAAAGTACTGAAAAGTTGTGGCAAAATGCTGAAAAGTAGCGGCAAAGTACTGAAAAGTCGTGGCAAAGTACTGAAAAGTGTGGCAAAGTGCTGCAAAGTCGTGGCAAAGTACTGAAGAGAGTGGCAAAGTGCTGCAAAGTCGTGGCAGAGTACTGAAAAGTGTGGCAAAGTACTGAAAAGTTGTGGCAAAGTGCTGAAAAGTGTGGCAAAGTGCTGCAAAGTCGTGGCAAAGTGCTGAAAAGTGTGGCAAAGTACTGAAAAGTTGTGGCGAGTGCTGAAAAGTCGTGGCAATGTACTGAAAAGTGTGGCAAAGTACTGAAAAGTTGTGGCAAAGTGCTGAAAAGTCGTGGCAAAGTGCTGCAAAGTCGTGGCAAAGTACTGAAAAGTGTGGCAAAGTACTGAAAAGTTGTGGCAAAGTACTGAAAAGTGTGGCAAAGTACTGAAAAGTAGTGGCGAAGTGCAGAAAAGTGTGGCAAAGTACTGAAAAGTTGTGGCAAAGTCGTGGCAAAGTGCTGAAAAGTGAGGCAAAGTGCTGCAAAGTCGTGGCAAAGTACTGAAAAGTGTGGCAAAGTACTGAAAAGTTGTGGCAAAGTACTGAAAAGTGTGGCAAAGTACTGAAAAGTAGTGGCGAAGTGCTAAAAAGTCGTGGCAAAGTACTGAAAAGTGTGGCAAAGTACTGAAAAGTTGTGACAAAGTCGTGGCAAAGTACTGAAAAGAGTGGCAAAGTACTGAAAAGTTGTGGCAAAGTCGTGGCAAAGTACTGAAAAGTGTGGCAAAGTACTGAAAAGTTGTGGCGAAGTGCTGAAAAGTCGTGGCAAAATACTGAAAAGTGTGGCAAAATACTGAAAAGTAGTGGCAAAGTGCTGAAAAGTGTGGCAAAGTACTGAAAAGTTGTGGCAAAGTGCTGAAAAGTTGTGGCAAAGTGCTGAAAAGTGTGGCAAAGTAACGAAAAGTTGTGGCAAAGTGCTGAAAAGTAGTGGCAAAGTACTGAAAAGTCGTGGGAAAGTACTAAAAAGTGTGGCAAAGTACTGAAGAGTTGTGGCAAAGTCGTGGCAAAGTACTGAAAAGAGTGGCAAAGTGCTGCAAAGTCGTGGCAAAGTACTGAAAAGAGTGGCAAAGTACTGAAAAGTAGTGGCGAAGTGCTGAAAAGTCGTGGCAAAGAACTGAAAAGAGTGGCAAAGTACTGAAAAGTTGTTGCAAAGTGCTGAAAAGTGTGGCAAAGTGCTGCAAAGTCGTGGCAAAGTACTGAAAAGTGTGGCAAAGTACTGAAAAGTTGTGGCAAAGTACTGAAAAGTGTGGCAAAGTACTGAAAAATAGTGGCGAAGTGCTGAAAAGTCGTGGCAAAGTACTGAAAAGTGTGGCAAAGTACTGAAAAGTTGTGGCAAAGTCGTGGCAAAGTACTGAAAAGAGTGGCAAAGTACTAAAAAGTTGTGGCAAAGTCGTGGCAAAGTACTGAAAAGAGTGGCAAAGTACTGAAAAGTTGTGGCAAAGTCGTAGCAAAGTACTGAAAAGAGTGGCAAAGTGCTGCAAAGTCGTGGCAAAGTACTGAAAAGTTGTGGCAAAGTGTTGAAAAGTAGTGGCAAAGTACTGAAAAGTCGTGGCAAAGTACTGAAAAGTGTGGCAAAGTACTGAAGAGTTGTGGCAAAGTCGTGGCAAAGTACTGAAAAGAGTGGCAAAGTGCTGCAAAGTCGTGGCAAAGTACTGAAAAGTGTGGCAAAGTACTGAAAAGTTGTGGCAAAGTGCTGAAAAGTGTGGCAAAGTGCTGCAAAGTCGTGGCAAAGTGCTGAAAATTGTGGCAAAGTACTGAAAAGTTGTGGCGAGTGCTGAAAAGTCGTGGCAATGTACTGAAAAGTGTGGCAAAGTACTGAAAAGTTGTGGCAAAGTGCTGAAAAGTCGTGGCAAAGTCGTGGCAAAGTGCTGAAAAGTGTGGCAAAGTACTGAAAAGTTGTGGCGAGTGCTGAAAAGTCGTGGCAATGTACTGAAAAGTGTGGCAAAGTACTGAAAAGTTGTGGCAAAGTGCTGAAAAGTCGTGGCAAAGTCGTGGCAAAGTGCTGAAAAGTAGTGGCAAAGTACTGAAAAGTCGTGGCAAAGTACTGAAAAGTGTGGCAAAGTACTGAAGAGTTGTGGCAAAGTCGTAGCAAAGTACTGAAAAGAGTGGCAAAGTGCTGCAAAGTCGTGGCAAAGTACTGAAAAGTTGTGGCAAAGTGTTGAAAAGTAGTGGCAAAGTACTGAAAAGTCGTGGCAAAGTACTGAAAAGTGTGGCAAAGTACTGAAGAGTTGTGGCAAAGTCGTGGCAAAGTAATGAAAAGAGTGGCAAAGTGCTGCAAAGTCGTGGCAAAGTACTGAAAAGTGTGGCAAAGTACTGAAAAGTTGTGGCAAAGTGCTGAAAAGTGTGGCAAAGTGCTGCAAAGTCGTGGCAAAGTGCTGAAAAGTGTGGCAAAGTACTGAAAAGTTGTGGCGAGTGCTGAAAAGTCGTGGCAATGTACTGAAAAGTGTGGCAAAGTACCGAAAAGTTGTGGCAAAGTGCTGAAAAGTCGTGGCAAAGTCGTGGCAAAGTAATGAAAAGTGTGGCAAAGTACTGAAAAGTTGTGGCAAAGTGCTGAAAAGTGTGGCAAAGTACTGAAAAGTTGTGGCAAAATGCTGAAAAGTAGTGGCAAAGTACTGAAAAGAGTGGCAAAGTGCTGCAAAGTCGTGGCAAAGTACTGAAGAGTTGTGGCAAAGTCGTGGCAAAGTACTGAAAAGAGTGGCAAAGTGCTGCAAAGTCGTGGCAAAGTACTGAAAAGTTGTGGCAAAGTGTTGAAAAGTAGTGGCAAAGTACTGAAAAGTCGTGGCAAAGTACTGAAAAGTGTGGCAAAGTACTGAAGAGTTGTGGCAAAGTCGTGGCAAAGTACTGAAAAGAGTGGCAAAGTGCTGCAAAGTCGTGGCAAAGTACTGAAAAGTGTGGCAAAGTACTGAAAAGTTGTGGCAAAGTGCTGAAAAGTGTGGCAAAGTGCTGCAAAGTCGTGGCAAAAGTGCTGAAAAGAGTGGCAAAGTACTGAAAAGTTGTGGCGAGTGCTGAAAAGTCGTGGCAAAGTACTGAAAAGTGTGGCAAAGTACTGAAAAGTTGTGGCAAAGTGCTGAAAAGTCGTGGCAAAGTACTGAAAAGTGTGGCAAAGTACTGAAGAGTTGTGGCAAATTCGTGGCAAAGTACTGAAAAGAGTGGCAAAGTGGTGCAAAGTCGTGGCAAACTACTGAAAAGTGTGGCAAAGTACTGAAAAGTTGTGGCAAAGTACTGAAAAGTGTGGCAAAGTACTGAAAAGTAGTGGCGAAGTGCAGAAAAGTGTGGCAAAGTACTGAAAAGTTGTGGCAAAGTTGTGGCAAAGTACTGAAAAGTGTGGCAAAGTACTGAAAAGTTGTGGCGAAGTGCTGAAAAGTCGAAGGAAAATACTGAAAAGTGTGGCAAAGTACTGAAAAGTAGTGGCAAAGTGCTGAAAAGTGTGGCAAAGTACTGAAAAGTTGTGGCGAAGTGCTGAAAAGTCGTGGCAAAGTACTGAAATGTGTGGCAAAGTACTGAAAAGTAGTGGCAAAGTGCTGAAAAGTGTGGCAAAGTACTGAAAAGTTGTGGCAAAGTGCTGAAAAGTGTGGCAAAGTACTGTAAAGTTGTGGCAAAATGCTGAAAAGTAGTGGCAAAGTACTGAAAAGTCGTGGCAAAGTACTGAAAAGTGTGGCAAAGTACTGAAGAGTTGGGGCAAAGTCGTGGCAAAGTACTGAAAAGAGTGGCAAAGTGCTGCAAAGTCGTGGCAAAGTACTGAAGAGAGTGGCAAAGTGCTGCAAAGTCGTGGCAAAGTACTGAAAAGTGTGGCAAAGTACTGAAAAGTTGTGGCAAAGTGCTGAAAAGTGTGGCAAAGTGCTGCAAAGTCGTGGCAAAGTGCTGAAAAGTGTGGCAAAGTACTGAAAAGTTGTGGCGAGTGCTGAAAAGTCGTGGCAATCACTGAAAAGTGTGGCAAAGTACTGAAAAGTTGTGGCAAAGTGCTGAAAAGTCGTGGCAAAGTTGTGGCAAAGTACTGAAAAGAGTGGCAAAGTGCTGCAAAGTCGTGGCAAAGTACTGAAAAGTGTGGCAAAGTACTGAAAAGTTGTGGCAAAGTACTGAAAAGTGTGGCAAAGTACTGAAAAGTAGTGGCGAAGTGCAGAAAAGTGTGGCAAAGTACTGAAAAGTTGTGGCAAAGTCGTGGCAAAGTACTGAAAAGTGTGGCAAAGTACTGAAAAGTTGTGGCGAAGTGCTGAAAAGTCGTGGCAAAATACTGAAAAGTGTGGCAAAGTACTGAAAAGTAGTGGCAAAGTGCTGAAAAGTGTGGCAAAGTACTGAAAAGTTGTGGCAAAGTGCTGAAAAGTGTGGCAAAGTACTGAAAAGTTGTGGCAAAGTGCTGAAAAGTAGTGGCAAAGTACTGAAAAGTCGTGGCAAAGTACTGAAAAGTGTGGCAAAGTACTGAAGAGTTGTGGCAAAGTCGTGGCAAAGTACTGAAAAGTAGTGGCGAAGTGCTGAAAAGTCGTGGCAAAGTTCTGAAAAGAGTGGCAAAGTACTGAAAAGTTGTTGCAAAGTGCTGAAAAGTGAGGCAAAGTGCTGCAAAGTCGTGGCAAAGTACTGAAAAGTGTGGCAAAGTACTGAAAAGTTGTGGCAAAGTACTGAAAAGTGTGGCAAAGTACTGAAAAATAGTGGCGAAGTGCTAAAAAGTCGTGGCAAAGTACTGAAAAGTGTGGCAAAGTACTGAAAAGTTGTGGCAAAGTCGTGGCAAAGTACTGAAAAGAGTGGCAAAGTACTGAAAAGTTGTGGCAAAGTCGTGGCAAAGTACTGAAAAGTGTGGCAAAGTACTGAAAAGTTGTGGCGAAGTGCTGAAAAGTCGTGGCAAAGTACTGAAAAGTATGGCAAAGTACTGAAAAGTAGTGGCAAAGTGCTGAAAAGTGTGGCAAAGTACTGAAAAGTTGTGGCAAAGTGCTGAAAAGTGTGGCAAAGTACTGAAAAGTTGTGGCAAAGTCGTGGCAAAGTACTGAAAAGTGTGGCAAAGTACTGAAAAGTTGTGGCGAAGTGCTGAAAAGTCGTGGCAAAATACTGAAAAGTGTGGCAAAGTACTGAAAAGTAGTGGCAAAGTGCTGAAAAGTGTGGCAAAGTTCTGAAAAGAGTGGCAAAGTACTGAAAAGTTGTTGCAAAGTGCTGAAAAGTGAGGCAAAGTGCTGCAAAGTCGTGGCAAAGTACTGAAAAGTGTGGCAAAGTACTGAAAAGTTGTGGCAAAGTACTGAAAAGTGTGGCAAAGTACTGAAAAGTAGTGGCGAAGTGCTAAAAAGTCGTGGCAAAGTACTGAAAAGTGTGGCAAAGTACTGAAAAGTTGTGGCAAAATGCTGAAAAGTGTGGCAAAGTACTGAAAAGTTGTGGCAAAATGCTGAAAAGTAGTGGCAAAGTACTGAAAAGTCGTGGCAAAGTACTGAAAAGTGTGGCAAAGTACTGAAGAGTTGTGGCAAAGTCGTGGCAAAGTACTGAAAAGAGTGGCAAAGTGCTGCAAAGTCGTGGCAAAGTACTGAAAAGTTGTGGCAAAGTGTTGAAAAGTAGTGGCAAAGTACTGAAAAGTCGTGGCAAAGTACTGAAAAGTGTGGCAAAGTACTGAAGAGCTGTGGCAAAGTCGTGGCAAAGTACTGAAAAGAGTGGCAAAGTGCTGCAAAGTCGTGGCAAAGTACTGAAAAGTGTGGCAAAGTACTGAAAAGTTGTGGCAAAGTGCTGAAAAGTGTGGCAAAGTGCTGCAAAGTCGTGGCAAAGTGCTGAAAAGAGTGGCAAAGTACTGAAAAGTTGTGGCGAGTGCTGAAAAGTCGTGGCAATGTACTGAAAAGTGTGGCAAAGTACTGAAAAGTTGTGGCAAAGTGCTGAAACGTCGTGGCAAAGTCGTGGCAAAGTACTGAAAAGTGTGGCAAAGTACTGAAAAGTTGTGGCAAAGTGCTGAAAAGTCGTGGCAAAGTACTGAAAATTGTGGCAAAGTACTGAAGAGTTGTGGCAAATTCGTGGCAAAGTACTGAAAAGAGTGGCAAAGTGGTGCAAAGTCGTGGCAAACTACTGAAAAGTGTGGCAAAGTACTGAAAAGTTGTGGCAAAGTACTGAAAAGTGTGGCAAAGTACTGAAAAGTAGTGGCGAAGTGCAGAAAAGTGTGGCAAAGTACTGAAAAGTTGTGGCAAAGTCGTGGCAAAGTACTGAAAAGTTGTGGCGAAGTGCTGAAAAGTCGAAGGAAAATACTGAAAAGTGTGGCAAAGTACTGAAAAGTAGTGGCAAAGTGCTGAAAAGTGTGGCAAAGTACTGAAAAGTTGTGGCGAAGTGCTGAAAAGTCGTGGCAAAGTACTGAAATGTGTGGCAAAGTACTGAAAAGTAGTGGCAAAGTGCTGAAAAGTGTGGCAAAGTACTGAAAAGTTGTGGCAAAGTGCTGAAAAGTGTGGCAAAGTACTGTAAAGTTGTGGCAAAATGCTGAAAAGTAGTGGCAAAGTACTGAAAAGTCGTGGCAAAGTACTGAAAAGTGTGGCAAAGTACTGAAGAGTTGGGGCAAAGTCGTGGCAAAGTACTGAAAAGAGTGGCAAAGTGCTGCAAAGTCGTGGCAAAGTACTGAAGAGAGTGGCAAAGTGCTGCAAAGTCGTGGCAAAGTACTGAAAAGTGTGGCAAAGTACTGAAAAGTTGTGGCAAAGTGCTGAAAAGTGTGGCAAAGTGCTGCAAAGTCGTGGCAAAGTGCTGAAAAGTGTGGCAAAGTACTGAAAAGTTGTGGCGAGTGCTGAAAAGTCGTGGCAATGTACTGAAAAGTGTGGCAAAGTACTGAAAAGTTGTGGCAAAGTGCTGAAAAGTCGTGGCAAAGTCGTGGCAAAGTACTGAAAAGAGTGGCAAAGTGCTGCAAAGTCGTGGCAAAGTACTGAAAAGTGTGGCAAAGTACTGAAAAGTTGTGGCAAAGTACTGAAAAGTGTGGCAAAGTACTGAAAAGTAGTGGCGAAGTGCAGAAAAGTGTGGCAAAGTACTGAAAAGTTGTGGCAAAGTCGTGGCAAAGTACTGAAAAGTGTGGCAAAGTACTGAAAAGTTGTGGCGAAGTGCTGAAAAGTCGTGGCAAAATACTGAAAAGTTTGGCAAAGTACTGAAAAGTAGTGGCAAAGTGCTGAAAAGTGTGGCAAAGTACTGAAAAGTTGTGGCAAAGTGCTGAAAAGTGTGGCAAAGTACTGAAAAGTTGTGGCAAAGTGCTGAAAAGTAGTGGCAAAGTACTGAAAAGTCGTGGCAAAGTACTGAAAAGTGTGGCAAAGTACTGAAGAGTTGTGGCAAAGTCGTGGCAAAGTACTGAAAAGTAGTGGCGAAGTGCTGAAAAGTCGTGGCAAAGTTCTGAAAAGAGTGGCAAAGTACTGAAAAGTTGTTGCAAAGTGCTGAAAAGTGAGGCAAAGTGCTGCAAAGTCGTGGCAAAGTACTGAAAAGTGTGGCAAAGTACTGAAAAGTTGTGGCAAAGTACTGAAAAGTTTGGCAAAGTACTGAAAAGTAGTGGCGAAGTGCTAAAAAGTCGTGGCAAAGTACTGAAAAGTGTGGCAAAGTACTGAAAAGTTGTGGCAAAGTCGTGGCAAAGTACTGAAAAGAGTGGCAAAGTACTGAAAAGTTGTGGCAAAGTCGTGGCAAAGTACTGAAAAGTGTGGCAAAGTACTGAAAAGTTGTGGCGAAGTGCTGAAAAGTCGTGGCAAAGTACTGAAAAGTGTGGCAAAGTACTGAAAAGTAGTGGCAAAGTGCTGAAAAGTGTGGCAAAAAACTGAAAAGTTGTGGCAAAGTGCTGAAAAGTGTGGCAAAGTACTGAAAAGTTGTGGCAAAGTCGTGGCAAAGTACTGAAAAGTGTGGCAAAGTACTGAAAAGTTGTGGCGAAGTGCTGAAAAGTCGTGGCAAAATACTGAAAAGTGTGGCAAAGTACTGAAAAGTAGTGGCAAAGTGCTGAAAAGTGTGGCAAAGTACTGAAAAGTTGTGGCAAAGTGCTGAAAAGTGTGGCAAAGTACTGAAAAGTTGTGGCAAAGTGCTGAAAAGTAGTGGCAAAGTACTGAAAAGTCGTGGCAAAGTACTGAAAAGTGTGGCAAAGTACTGAAAAGTAGTGGCGAAGTGCTAAAAAGTCGTGGCAAAGTACTGAAAAGTGTGGCAAAGTACTGAAAAGTGTGGCAAAGTGCTGAAAAGTCGTGGCAAAGTCGTGGCAAAGTAATGAAAAGTGTGGCAAAGTACTGAAAAGTTGTGGCAAAGTGCTGAAAAGTGTGGCAAAGTACTGAAAAGTTGTGGCAAAATGCTGAAAAGTCGTGGCAAAGTTCTGAAAAGAGTGGCAAAGTACTGAAAAGTAGTGGCGAAGTGCTGAAAAGTCGTGGCAAAGTTCTGAAAAGAGTGGCAAAGTACTGAAAAGTTGTTGCAAAGTGCTGAAAAGTGAGGCAAAGTGCTGCAAAGTCGTGGCAAAGTACTGAAAAGTGTGGCAAAGTACTGAAAAGTTGTGGCAAAGTACTGAAAAGTGTGGCAAAGTACTGAAAAGTAGTGGCGAAGTGCTAAAAAGTCGTGGCAAAGTACTGAAAAGTGTGGCAAAGTACTGAAAAGTGTGGCAAAGTGCTGAAAAGTCGTGGCAAAGTCGTGGCAAAGTAATGAAAAGTGTGGCAAAGTACTGAAAAGTTGTGGCAAAGTGCTGAAAAGTGTGGCAAAGTACTGAAAAGTTGTGGCAAAATGCTGAAAAGTAGTGGCAAAGTACTGAAAAGTCGTGGCAAAGTACTGAAAAGTGTGGCAAAGTACTGAAGAGTTGTGGCAAAGTCGTGGCAAAGTACTGAAAAGAGTGGCAAAGTGCTGCAAAGTCGTGGCAAAGTACTGAAAAGTTGTGGCAAAGTGTTGAAAAGTAGTGGCAAAGTACTGAAAAGTCGTGGCAAAGTACTGAAAAGTGTGGCAAAGTACTGAAGAGTTGTGGCAAAGTCGTGGCAAAGTACTGAAAAGAGTGGCAAAGTGCTGCAAAGTCGTGGCAAAGTACTGAAAAGTGTGGCAAAGTACTGAAAAGTTGTGGCAAAGTGCTGAAAAGTGTGGCAAAGTGCTGCAAAGTCGTGGCAAAGTGCTGAAAAGAGTGGCAAAGTACTGAAAAGTTGTGGCGAGTGCTGAAAAGTCGTGGCAATGTACTGAAAAGTGTGGCAAAGTACTGAAAAGTTGTGGCAAAGTGCTGAAAAGTCGTGGCAAAGTCGTGGCAAAGTACTGAAAAGTGTGGCAAAGTACTGAAAAGTTGTGGCAAAGTGCTGAAAAGTCGTGGCAAAGTCGTGGCAAAGTACTGAAAAGAGTGGCAAAGTGCTGCAAAGTCGTGGCAAAGTACTGAAAAGTTGTGGCAAAGTGTTGAAAAGTAGTGGCAAAGTACTGAAAAGTCGTGGCAAAGTACTGAAAAGTGTGGCAAAGTACTGAAGAGTTGTGGCAAAGTCGTGGCAAAGTACTGAAAAGAGTGGCAAAGTACTGAAAAGTTGTGGCAAAGTGCTGAAAAGTGTGGCAAAGTGCTGCAAAGTCGTGGCAAAGTGCTGAAAAGAGTGGCAAAGTAATGAAAAGTTGTGGCGAGTGCTGAAAAGTCGTGGCAATGTACTGAACAGTGTGGCAAAGTACTGAAAAGTTGTGGCAAAGTGCTGAAAAGTCGTGGCGAAGTCGTGGCAAAGTACTGAAAAGTGTGGCAAAGTACTGAAAAGTTGTGGCAAAGTGCTGAAAAGTCGTGGCAAAGTACTGAAAAGTGTGGCAAAGTACTGAAGAGTTGTGGCAAATTCGTGGCAAAGTACTGAAAAGAGTGGCAAAGTGGTGCAAAGTCGTGGCAAACTACTGAAAAGTGTGGCAAAGTACTGAAAAGTTGTGGCAAAGTACTGAAAAGTGTGGCAAAGTACTGAAAAGTAGTGGCGAAGTGCAGAAAAGTGTGGCAAAGTACTGAAAAGTTGTGGCAAAGTCGTGGCAAAGTACTGAAAAGTTGTGGCGAAGTGCTGAAAAGTAGTGGCAAAGTGCTGAAAAGTGTGGCAAAGTACTGAAAAGTTGTGGCGAAGTGCTGAAAAGTCGTGGCAAAGTACTGAAATGTGTGGCAAAGTACTGAAAAGTAGTGGCAAAGTGCTGAAAAGTGTGGCAAAGTACTGAAAAGTTGTGGCAAAGTGCTGAAAAGTGTGGCAAAGTACTGTAAAGTTGTGGCAAAATGCTGAAAAGTAGTGGCAAAGTACTGAAAAGTCGTGGCAAAGTACTGAAAAGTGTGGCAAAGTACTGAAGAGTTGGGGCAAAGTCGTGGCAAAGTACTGAAAAGAGTGGCAAAGTGCTGCAAAGTCGTGGCAAAGTACTGAAGAGAGTGGCAAAGTGCTGCAAAGTCGTGGCAAAGTACTGAAAAGTGTGGCAAAGTACTGAAAAGTTGTGGCAAAGTGCCGAAAAGTGTGGCAAAGTGCTGCAAAGTCGTGGCAAAGTGCTGAAAAGTGTGACAAAGTACTGAAAAGTTGTGGCGAGTGCTGAAAAGTCGTGGCAATGTACTGAAAAGTGTGGCAAAGTACTGAAAAGTTGTGGCAAAGTGCTGAAAAGTCGTGGCAAAGTCGTGGCAAAGTACTGAAAAGAGTGGCAAAGTGCTGCAAAGTCGTGGCAAAGTACTGAAAAGTGTGGCAAAGTACTGAAAAGTTGTGGCAAAGTACTGAAAAGTGTGGCAAAGTACTGAAAAGTAGTGGCGAAGTACAGAAAAGTGTGGCAAAGTACTGAAAAGTTGTGGCAAAGTCGTGGCAAAGTACTGAAAAGTGTGGCAAAGTACTGAAAAGTTGTGGCGAAGTGCTGAAAAGTCGTGGCAAAATACTGAAAAGTGTGGCAAAGTACTGAAAAGTAGTGGCAAAGTGCTGAAAAGTGTGGCAAAGTACTGAAAAGTTGTGGCAAAGTGCTGAAAAGTGTGGCAAAGTACTGAAAAGTTGTGGCAAAGTGCTGAAAAGTAGTGGCAAAGTACTGAAAAGTCGTGGCAAAGTACTGAAAAGTGTGGCAAAGTACTGAAGAGTTGTGGCAAAGTCGTGGCAAAGTACTGAAAAGTAGTGGCGAAGTGCTGAAAAGTCGTGGCAAAGTTCTGAAAAGAGTGGCAAAGTACTGAAAAGTTGTTGCAAAGTGCTGAAAAGTGAGGCAAAGTGCTGCAAAGTCGTGGCAAAGTACTGAAAAGTGTGGCAAAGTACTGAAAAGTTGTGGCAAAGTACTGAAAAGTGTGGCAAAGTACTGAAAAGTAGTGGCGAAGTGCTAAAAAGTCGTGGCAAAGTACTGCAAAGTGTGGCAAAGTACTGAAAAGTTGTGGCAAAGTCGTGGCAAAGTACTGAAAAGAGTGGCAAAGTACTGAAAAGTTGTGGCAAAGTCGTGGCAAAGTACTGAAAAGTGTGGCAAAGTACTGAAAAGTTGTGGCGAAGTGCTGAAAAGTCGTGGCAAAGTACTGAAAAGTGTGGCAAAGTACTGAAAAGTAGTGGCAAAGTGCTGAAAAGTGTGGCAAAGTACTGAAAAGTTGTGGCAAAGTGCTGAAAAGTGTGGCAAAGTACTGAAAAGTTGTGGCAAAATGCTGAAAAGTAGCGGCAAAGTACTGAAAAGTCGTGGCAAAGTACTGAAAAGTGTGGCAAAGTACTGAAGAGTTGTGGCAAAGTCGTGGCAAAGTACTGAAAAGAGTGGCAAAGTGCTGCAAAGTCGTGGCAAAGTACTGAAAAGTGTGGCAAAGTACTGAAAAGTTGTGGCAAAGTGCTGAAAAGAGTGGCAAAGTGCTGCAAAGTCGTGGCAATATGCTGAAAAGTGTGGCAAAGTACTGAAAAGTTGTAGCAAAGTGCTGAAAAGTTTGGCAAAGTACTGAAAAGTAGTGGCGAAGTACTGAAAAGTTGTGGCAAAGTACTGAAAAGTGTGGCAAAGTACTGAAAAGTTGTGGCAAAGTTGTGGCAAAGTACTGAAAAGAGTGGCAAAGTACTGAAAAGTTGTGGCAAAGTCGTGGCAAAGTACTGAAAAGTGTGGCAAAGTACTGAAAAGTTGTGGCGAAGTGCTGAAAAGTCGTGGCAATGTACTGAAAAGTGTGGCAAAGTACTGAAAAGTTGTGGCAAAGTGCTGAAAAGTGTGGCAAAGTACTGAAAAGTAGTGGCGAAGTGCTGAAAAGTCGTGGCAAAGTACTGAAAAGTGTGGCAAAGTACTGAAAAGTAGTGGCAAAGTCGTGGCAAGTACTGAAAAGAGTGGCAAAGTACTGAAAAGTTGTGGCAAAGTCGTGGCAAAGTACTGAAAAGTGTGGCAAAGTACTGAAAAGTTGTGGCGAAGTGCTGAAAAGTCGTGGCAAAGTACTGAAAAGAGTGGCAAAGTGCTGCAAAGTCGTGGCAAAGTACTGAAAAGTGTGGCAAAGTACTGAAAAGTTGTGGCAAAGTGCTGAAAAGAGTGGCAAAGTGCTGCAAAGTCGTGGCAAAATGCTGAAAAGTGTGGCAAAGGACTGAAAAGTTGTAGCAAAGTGCTGAAAAGTTTGGCAAAGTACTGAAAAGTAGTGGCGAAGTACTGAAAAGTCGTGGCAAAGTACTGAAAAGTGTGGCAAAGTACTGAAAAGTTGTGGCAAAGTTGTGGCAAAGTACTGAAAGGAGTGGCAAAGTACTGAAAAGTTGTGGCAAAGTCGTGGCAAAGTACTGAAAAGTGTGGCAAAGTACTGAAAAGTTGTGGCGAAGTGCTGAAAAGTCGTGGCAATGTACTGACAAGTTGTGGCAAAGTGCTGAAAAGTGTGGCAAAGTACTGAAAAGTAGTGGCGAAGTGCTGAAAAGTCGTGGCAAAGTACTGAAAAGTGTGGCAAAGTACTGAAAAGTTGTGGCAAAGTCGTGGCAAGTACTGAAAAGAGTGGCAAAGTACTGAAAAGTTGTGGCAAAGTCGTGGCAAAGTACTGAAAAGTGTGGCAAAGTACTGAAAAGTTGTGGCGAAGTGCTGAAAAGTCGTGGCAAAGTACTGAAAAGTGTGGCAAAGTACTGAAAAGTAGTGGCAAAGTGTTGCAAAGTCGTGGCAAAGTACTGAAAAGTGTGGCAAAGTACTGAAAAGTTGTGGCAAAGTGCAGAAAAGAGTGGCAAAGTACTGAAAAGTTGTGGCAAAGTGCTGAAAAGTGTGGCAAAGTATTGAAAAGTTGTGGCAAAGTTCTGAAAAGTAGTGGCAAAGTACTGAAAAGTCGTGGCAAAGTCGTGGCAAAGTACTGAAATGTGTGACAAAGTACTGAAAAGTTGTGGCAAAGTGCTGAAAAGTCGTGGCAAAGTACTGAAAAGTGTGGCAAAGTACTGACGAGTTGTGGCAAAGTCGTGGCAAAGTACTGAAAAGAGTGGCTGCAAAGTCGTGGCAAAGAACTGAAAAGTGTGGCAAAGTACTGAAAAGTTGTTGCAAAGTGCTGAAAAGTGTGGCAAAGTGCTGCAAAGTCGTGGCAAAGTACTGAAAAGTGTGGCAAAGTACTGAAAAGTTGTGGCAAAGTACTGAAAAGTGTAGCAAAGTACTGAAAAGTAGTGGCGAAGTGCTGAAAAGTCGTGGCAAAGTACTGAAAAGTGTGGCAAAGTACTGAAAAGTTGTGGCAAAGTGCTGAAAAGTGTGGCAAAGTGCTGCAAAGTCGTGGCAAAGTGCTGAAAAGTGTGGCAAAAGACTGAAAAGTTGTGGCAAAGTACTGAAAAGTTGTGGCAAAGTCGTGGCAAAGTACTGAAAAGTGTGGCAAAGTACTGAAAAGTTGTGGCAAAGTCGTGGCAAAGTACTGAAAAGAGTGGCAAAGTACTGAAAAGTTGTGGCAAAGTCGTGGCAAAGTACTGAAAAGTGTGGCAAAGTACTGAAATTTTGTGGCGAAGTGCTGAAAAGTCGTGGCAAAGTACTGAAAAGTGTGGCAAAGTACTGAAAAGTAGTGGCAAAGTGCTGAAAAGTGTGGCAAAGTACAGAAAAGTTGTGGCAAAGTGCTGAAAAGTGTGGCAAAGTACTGAAAAGTTGTGGCAAAGTGCTGAAAAGTAGTGGCAAAGTACTGAAAAGTCGTGGCAAAGTACTGAAAAGTGTGGCAAAGTACTGAAGAGTTGTGGCAAAGTCGTAGCAAAGTACTGAAAAGAGTGGCAAAGTGCTGCAAAGTCGTGGCAAAGTACTGAAAAGTTGTGGCAAAGTGTTGAAAAGTAGTGGCAAAGTACTGAAAAGTCGTGGCAAAGTACTGAATAGTGTGGCAAAGTACTGAAGAGTTGTGGCAAAGTCGTGGCAAAGTACTGAAAAGAGTGGCAAAGTGCTGCAAAGTCGTGGCAAAGTACTGAAAAGTGTGGCAAAGTACTGAAAAGTTGTGGCAAAGTGCTGAAAAGTGTGGCAAAGTGCTGCAAAGTCGTGGCAAACTATTGAAAAGTGTGGCAAAGTACTGAAAAGTTGTGGCAAAGTAGTGAAAAGTGTGGCAAAGTACTGAAAAGTAGTGGCGAAGTGCAGAAAAGTGTGGCAAAGTACTGAAGAGTTGTGGCAAATTCGTGGCAAAGTACTGAAAAGAGTGGCAAAGTGCTGCAAAGTCGTGGCAAACTACTGAAAAGTGTGGCAAAGTAATGAAAAGTTGTGGCAAAGTACTGAAAAGTGTGGCAAAGTACTGAAAAGTAGTGGCGAAGTGCAGAAAAGTGTGGCAAAGTACTGAAAAGTTGTGGCAAAGTCGTGGCAAAGTACTGAAAAGTGTGGCAAAGTACTGAAAAGTTGTGGCGAAGTGCTGAAAAGTCGAAGCAAAATACTGAAAAGTGTGGCAAAGTACTGAAAAGTAGTGGCAAAGTGCTGAAAAGTGTGGCAAAGTACTGAAAAGTTGTGGCAAAGTGCTGAAAAGTGTGGCAAAGTACTGGAAAGTTGTGGCAAAGTGCTGAAAAGTAGTGGCAAAGTACTGAAAAGTCGTGGCAAAGTACTGAAAAGTGTGGCAAAGTACTTAAGAGTTGTGGCAAAGTCGTGGCAAAGTACTGAAAAGAGTGGCAAAGTGCTGCAAAGTCGTGGCAAAGTACTGAAAAGTGTGGCAAAGTACTGAAAAGTTGTGGCAAAGTGCTGAAAAGTGTGGCAAAGTGCTGCAAAGTCGTGGTAAAGCGCTGAAAAGTGTGGCAAAGGACTGAAAAGTTGTGGCAAAGTGCTGAAAAGTGTGGCAAAGTACTGAAAAGTAGTGGCGAAGTGCTGAAAAGTCGTGGCAAAGTACTGAAAAGAGTGGCAAAGTACTGAAAAGTTGTTGCAAAGTGCTGAAAAGTGTGGCAAAGTGCTGCAAAGTCGTGGCAAAGTACTGAAAAGTGTGGCAAAGTACTGAAAAGTTGTGGCAAAGTACTGAAAAGTGTGGCAAAGTACTGAAAATTAGTGGCGAAGTGCTGAAAAGTCGTGGCAAAGTACTGAAAAGTGTGGCAAAGTACTGAAAAGTTGTGGCAAAGTCGTGGCAAAGTATTGAAAATAGTGGCAAAGTACTGAAAAGTTGTGGCAAAGTCGTGGCAAAGTACTGAAATGTGTGGCAAAGTACTGAAAAGTAGTGGCAAAGTGCTGAAAAGTGTGGCAAAGTACAGAAAAGTTGTGGCAAAGTGCTGAAAAGTGTGGCAAAGTACTGAAAAGTTGTGGCAAAGTGCTGAAAAGTAGTGGCAAAGTACTGAAAAGTCGTGGCAAAGTACTGAAAAGTGTGGCAAAGTACTGAAGAGTTGTGGCAAAGTCGTAGCAAAGTACTGAAAAGAGTGGCAAAGTGCTGCAAAGTCGTGGCAAAGTACTGAAAAGTTGTGGCAAAGTGTTGAAAAGTAGTGGCAAAGTACTGAAAAGTCGTGGCAAAGTACTGAAAAGTGTGGCAAAGTACTGAAGAGTTGTGGCAAAGTCGTGGCAAAGTACTGAAAAGAGTGGCAAAGTGCTGCAAAGTCGTGGCAAAGTACTGAAAAGTGTGGCAAAACACTGAAAAGTTGTGGCAAAGTGCTGAAAAGTGTGGCAAAGTGCTGCAAAGTCGTGGCAAACTACTGAAAAGTGTGGCAAAGTACTGAAAAGTTGTGGCAAAGTACTGAAAAGTGTGGCAAAGTACTGAAAAGTAGTGGCGAAGTGCAGAAAAGTGTGGCAAAGTACTGAAGAGTTGTTGCAAATTCGTGGCAAAGTACTGAAAAGAGTGGCAAAGTGCTGCAAAGTCGTGGCAAACTACTGAAAAGTGTGGCAAAGTACTGAAAAGTTGTGGCAAAGTACTGAAAAGTGTGGCAAAGTACTGAAAAGTAGTGGCGAAGTGCAGAAAAGTGTGGCAAAGTACTGAAAAGTTGTGGCAAAGTCGTGGCAAAGTACTGAAAAGTGTGGCAAAGTACTGAAAAGTTGTGGCGAAGTGCTGAAAAGTCGAAGCAAAATACTGAAAAGTGTGGCAAAGTACTGAAAAGTAGTGGCAAAGTGCTGAAAAGTGTGGCAAAGTACTGAAAAGTTGTGGCAAAGTGCTGAAAAGTGTGGCAAAGTACTGGAAAGTTGTGGCAAAGTGCTGAAAAGTAGTGGCAAAGTACTGAAAAGTCGTGGCAAAGTACTGAAAAGTGTGGCAAAGTACTGAAGAGTTGTGGCAAAGTCGTGGCAAAGTACTGAAAAGAGTGGCAAAGTGCTGCAAAGTCGTGGCAAAGTACTGAAAAGTGTGGCAAAGTATTGAAAAGTTGTGGCAAAGTGCTGAAAAGTGTGGCAAAGTGCTGCAAAGTCGTGGTAAAGTGCTGAAAAGTGTGGCAAAGGACTGAAAAGTTGCGGCAAAGTGCTGAAAAGTGTGGCAAAGTACTGAAAAGTAGTGGCGAAGTGCTGAAAAGTCGTGGCAAAGTACTGAAAAGAGTGGCAAAGTACTGAAAAGTTGTTGCAAAGTGCTGAAAAGTGTGGCAAAGTGCTGCAAAGTCGTGGCAAAGTACTGAAAAGTGTGGCAAAGTACCGAAAAGTTGTGGCAAAGTACTGAAAAGTGTGGCAAAGTACTGAAAATTAGTGGCGAAGTGCTGAAAAGTCGTGGCAAAGTACTGAAAAGTGTGGCAAAGTACTGAAAAGTTGTGGCAAAGTCGTGGCAAAGTACTGAAAAGAGTGGCAAAGTACTGAAAAGTTGTGGCAAAGTCGTGGCAAAGTACTGAAAAGTGTGGCAAAGTACTGAAAATTTGTGGCGAAGTGCTGAAAAGTCGTTGCAAAGTACTGAAAAGTGTGGCAAAGTACTGAAAAGTAGTGGCAAAGTGCTGAAAAGTGTGGCAAAGTACTGAAAAGTTGTGGCAAAGTGCTGAAAAGTGTTGCAAAGTACTGAAAAGTTGTGGCAAAATGCTGAAAAGTAGTGGCAAAGTACTGAAAAGTCGTGGCAAAGTACTGAAAAGTGTGGCAAAGTACTGAAGAGTTGTGGCAAAGTCGTGGCAAAGTACTGAAAAGAGTGGCAAAGTGCTGCAAAGTCGTGGCAAAGTACTGAAAAGTGTGGCAAAGTACTGAAAAGTTGTGGCAAAGTGCTGAAAAGAGTGGCAAAGTGCTGCAGTGTCGTGGCAAAGTGCTGAAAAGTGTGGCAAAGGACTGAAAGGTTGTAGCAAAGTGCTGAAAAGTTTGGCAAAGTACTGAAAAGTAGTGGCGAAGTGGTGAAAAGTCGTGGCAAAGTACTGAAAAGTGTGGCAAAGTACTGAAAAGTTGTGGCAAAGTCGTGGCAAAGTACTGAAAAGAGTGGCAAAGTACTGAAAAGTTGTGGCAAAGTCGTGGCAAAGTACTGAAAAGTGTGGCAAAGTACTGAAAAGTTGTGGCAAAGTGCTGAAAAGTCGTGGCAAAGTCGTGGCAAAGTACTGAAAAGTGTGGCAAAGTACTGCAAAGTCGTGGCAAAGTACTGAAAAGTGTGGCAAAGTACTGAAAAGTTGTGGCGAAGTGCTGAAAAGTCGTGGCAATGTACTGTGAAGTGTGGCAAAGTACTGAAAAGTTGTGGCAAAGTGCTGAAAAGTGTGGCAAAGTACTGAAAAGTAGTGGCGAAGTACTGAAAAGTCGTGGCAAAGTACTGAAAAGTGTGGCAAAGTACTGAAAAGTTGTGGCAAAGTCGTGGCAAGTACTGATAAGAGTGGCAAAGTACTGAAAAGTTGTGGCAAAGTGCAGAAAAGAGTGGCAAAGTACTGAAAAGTTGTGGCAAAGTGCTGAAAAGTGTGGCAAAGTACTGAAAAGTTGTGGCAAAGTTCTGAAAAGTAGTGGCAAAGTACTGAAAAGTCGTGGCAAAGTCGTGGCAAAGTACTGAAAAGTGTGACAAAGTACTGACAAGTTGTGGCAAAGTGCTGAAAAGTCATGGCAAAGTACTGAAAAGTGTGGCAAAGTACTGAAAAGTTGTGGCAAAGTACTGAAAAGTGTAGCAAAGTACTGAAAAGTAGTGGCGAAGTGCTGAAAAGTCGTGGCAAAGTACTGAAAAGTGTGGCAAAGTACTGAAAAGTTGTGGCAAAGTGCTATAAAGTGTGGCAAAGTGCTGCAAAGTCGTGGCAAAGTGCTGAAAAGTGTGGCAAAGGACTGAAAAGTTGTGGCAAAGTGCTGAAAAGTGTGCAAAGTACTGAAAAGTGTGGCAAAGTACTGAAAAGTTGTGGCAAAGTCGTGGCAAAGTACTGAAAAGAGTGGCAAAGTACTGAAAAGTTGTGGCAAAGTCGTGGCAAAGTACTGAAAAGTGTAGCAAAGTACTGAAAAGTTGTGGCAAAGTCGTGGCAAAGAACTGAAAAGAGTGGCAAAGTACTGAAAAGTTGTGGCAAAGTCGTGGCAAAGTACTGAAAAGTGTGGCAAAGTACTGAAATTTTGTGGCGAAGTGCTGAAAAGTCGTGGCAAAGTACTGAAAAGTGTGGCAAAGTACTGAAAAGTAGTGGCAAAGTGCTGAAAAGTGTGGCAAAGTACAGAAAAGTTGTGGCAAAGTGCTGAAAAGTGTGGCAAAGTACTGAAAAGTTGTGGCAAAGTGCTGAAAAGTAGTGGCAAAGTACTGAAAAGTCGTGGCAAAGTACTGAAAAGTGTGGCAAAGTACTGAAGAGTTGTGGCAAAGTCGTAGCAAAGTACTGAAAAGAGTGGCAAAGTGCTGCAAAGTCGTGGCAAAGTACTGAAAAGTTGTGGCAAAGTGTTGAAAAGTAGTGGCAAAGTACTGAAAAGTCGTGGCAAAGTACTGAAAAGTGTGGCAAAGTACTGAAGAGTTGTGGCAAATTCGTGGCAAAGTACTGAAAAGAGTGGCAAAGTGCTGCAAAGTCGTGGCAAAGTACTGAAAAGTGTGGCAAAGTACTGAAAAGTTGTGGCAAAGTGCTGAAAAGTGTGGCAAAGTGCTGCAAAGTCGTGGCAAAGTGCTGAAAAGTGTGGCAAAGTACTGAAAAGTTGTGGCGAGTGCTGAAAAGTCGTGGCAATGTACTGAAAAGTGTGGCAAAGTACTGAAAAGTTGTGGCAAAGTGCTGAAAAGTCGTGGCAAAGTCGTGGCAAAGTACTGAAAAGTGTGGTAAAGTACTGAAAAGTTGTGGCAAAGTGCTGAAAAGTCGTGGCAAAGTACTGAAAAGTGTGGCAAAGTACTGAAGAGTTGTGGCAAATTCGTGGCAAAGTACTGAAAAGAGTGGCAAAATGCTGCAAAGTCGTGGCAAACTACTGAAAAGTGTGGCAAAGAACTGAAAAGTTGTGGCAAAGTACTGAAAAGTGTGGCAAAGTACTGAAAAGTAGTGGCGAAGTGCAGAAAAGTGTGGCAAAGTACTGAAAAGTTGTGGCAAAGTCGTGGCAAAGTACTGAAAAGTGTGGCAAAGTACTGAAAAGTTGTGGCGAAGTGCTGAAAAGTCGAAGCAAAATACTGAAAAGTGTGGCAAAGTACTGAAAAGTAGTGGCAAAGTGCTGAAAAGTGTGGCAAAGTACTGAAAAGTTGTGGCAAAGTGCTGAAAAGTGTGGCAAATACTGGAAAGTTGTGGCAAAGTGCTGAAAAGTAGTGGCAAAGTACTGAAAAGTCGTGGCAAAGTACTGAAAAGTGTGGCAAAGTACTGAAGAGTTGTGGCAAAGTCGTGGCAAAGTACTGAAAAGAGTGGCAAAGTGCTGCAAAGTCGTGGCAAAGTACTGAAAAGTGTGGCAAAGTACTGAAAAGTTGTGGCAAAGTGCTGAAAAGTGTGGCAAAGTACTGAAAAGTAGTGGCGAAGTGCTGAAAAGTCGTGGCAAAGCACTGAAAAGAGTGGCAAAGTACTGAAAAGTTGTTGCAAAGTGCTGAAAAGTATGGCAAAGTGCTGCAAAGTCGTGGCAAAGTAATGAAAAGTGTGGCAAAGTACTGAAAAGTTGTGGCAAAGTGCTGAAAAGTGTGCAAAGTACTGAAAAGTGTGGCAAAGTACTGAAAAGTTGTGGCAAAGTCGTGGCAAAGTATTGAAAAGAGTGGCAAAGTACTGAAAAGTTGTGGCAAAGTCGTGGCAAAGTACTGAAAAGTGTAGCAAAGTACTGAAAAGTTGTGGCAAAGTCGTGGCAAAGTACTGAAAAGAGTGGCAAAGTACTGAAAAGTTGTGGCAAAGTCGTGGCAAAGTACTGAAAAGTGTGGCAAAGTACTGAAATTTTGTGGCGAAGTGCTGAAAAGTCGTGGCAAAGTACTGAAAAGTGTGGCAAAGTACTGAAAATTAGTGGCGAAGTGCTGAAAAGTCGTGGCAAAGTACTGAAAAGTGTGGCAAAGTACTGAAAAGTTGTGGCAAAGTCGTGGCAAAGTACTGAAAAGAGTGGCAAAGTACTGAAAAGTTGTGGCAAAGT
>NW_028188656.1:0-133832 GCF_978046115.1 Saccoglossus kowalevskii
TTGCCACTACTTTGCCACTGCTTTTCAGTACTTTGCCATTATTTTTCAGTACTTTGCCACAACTTTTCAGCACTTTGCCACAACTTTTCTGTACTTTGTCACACTTTTCAGTACTTTGCCACTACTTTGCCACAACTTTTCAGCACTTTGCCACAACTTTTCTGTACTTTGCCACACTTTTACGTACTTTGCCACAACTTTTCTGTACTTTGCCACACTTTTCAGTACTTTGCCACACTTTTCAGTACTTTGCCACTACTTTGCCACAACTTTTCAGTACTTTGCCACTACCCTTCAGTACTTTGCCACAACTTTTCAGCACTTTCCCACAACTTGTATGTACTTTGCCACACTTTTCAGTACTTTGCCAATACTTTGCCACTACTTTTCAGTACTTTGCCACTACTTTTCAGTACTTTGCCACAACTTTCCAGCACTTTGCCACAACTTTTCTGTACTCTGCCACACTTTTCAGTACTTTGCCACACTTTTCAGTACTTTGCCACTACTTTGCCACAACTTTTCAGTACTTTGCCACTACCCTTCAGTACTTTGCCACAACTTTTCAGCACTTTCCCACAACTTGTATGTACTTTGCCACACTTTTCAGTACTTTGCCAATACTTTGCCACTACTTTTCAGTAATTTGCCACTACTTTTCAGTACTTTGCCACAAATTTTCAGCTCTTTGCCACAACTTTTCTGTACTTTGCCGCACTTTTCAGTACTTTGCCACTACTTTGCCACAACTTTTCAGTACTTTGCCACACTTTTCAGCACTTTGCCACAACTTTTCAGTACTTTGCCTCAACTTTTCAGTATTTTGCCATACTTTGCCACACCTTTTCATTACTTTGCAACACTTTTCAGCACTTTGCCACAACTTTTCAGTACTTTGCCACAACTTTTCAGTAATTTGCCACACTTTTCAGCACTTTGCACTACTTTAAACTACGTTGTGACTACTTTTCAGCACTTTGCCACAACTTTTCAGCACTTTCCCACAACTTGTATGTACTTTGCCACACTTTTCAGTACTTTTTCAATACTTTGCCACTACTTTTCAGTACTTTGCCACTACTTTTCAGTACTTTGCCACAACTTTTCAGCACTTTGCCACAACTTTTCTGTACTCTGCCACAACTTTTCAGTACTTTGCCACTACTTTGCCACAAATTTTCTGCACTTTGCCACAACTTTTCTGTACTTTGCCACACTTTTCAGTACTTTGCCACAACTTTTCAGTACTTTGCCACACTTTTCAGCACTTTGCCACAACGTTTCAGTACTTTGCCACAACTTTTCAGCACTTTCCCACAACTTGTATGTACTTTGCCACACTTTTCAGTACTTTGCCAATACTTTGCCACTACTTTTCAGTACTTTGCCACTACTTTTCAGTACTTTGCCACAACTTTTCAGCACTTTGCCACAACTTTTCTGTACTCTGCCACACTTTTCAGTACTTTGCCACTACTTTGCCACAACTTTTCAGCACTTTGCCACAATTTTTCTCTACTTTGCCTCACTTTTCAGTACTTTGCCACTACTGTGCCACAACTTTTCAGTACTTTGCCACACCTTTCAGCACTTTGCCACAACTTTTCAGTACTTTGCCTCAACTTTTCAGTATTTTGCCATACTTTGCCACAACTTTTCATTACATTGCCACACTTTTCAGCACTTTGCCACAACTTTTCAGTACTTTGCCTCAACTTTTCAGTACTTTGCCATACTTTGCCACAACTTTTCAGTAATTTGCCACACTTTTCAGCACTTTGCCTCTACTTTAAACTACTTTGAGACTACTTTTCAGCACTTTGCCACAACTTTCCAGTACTTTGCCACTCTTTTCAGTACTTTGCCACTACTTTGCCACAACTTTTTAGCACTTTGCCACAACTTTTCTGTCCTTTGCCACACTTTTACGTACTTTGCCACTACTTTTCCACAACTTTTCAGTACTTTGCCACAATTTTCAGCACTTTGCCGCAACTTTTCAGTACTTTGCCTCAACTTTTCAGTACTTTGCCACACTTTTCAGCACTTTGCCACAATTTTCAGCACTTTCCCACAACTTTTATGTACTTTGCCACACTTTTAAGTACTTTGCCACTACTTTGCCACTGCTTTTCAGTACTTTGCCATTATTTTTCAGTACTTTGCCACAACTTTTCAGCACTTTGCCACAACTTTTCTGTACTTTGTCACACTTTTCAGTACTTTGCCACTACTTTGCCACAACTTTTCAGCACTTTGCCACAACTTTTCTGTACTTTGCCACACTTTTACGTACTTTGCCACAACTTTTCTGTACTTTGCCACACTTTTCAGTACTTTGCCACACTTTTCAGTACTTTGCCACTACTTTGCCACAACTTTTCAGTACTTTGCCACTACCCTTCAGTACTTTGCCACAACTTTTCAGCACTTTCCCACAACTTGTATGTACTTTGCCACACTTTTCAGTACTTTGCCAATACTTTGCCACTACTTTTCAGTACTTTGCCACTACTTTTCAGTACTTTGCCACAACTTTCCAGCACTTTGCCACAACTTTTCTGTACTCTGCCACACTTTTCAGTACTTTGCCACACTTTTCAGTACTTTGCCACTACTTTGCCACAACTTTTCAGTACTTTGCCACTACCCTTCAGTACTTTGCCACAACTTTTCAGCACTTTCCCACAACTTGTATGTACTTTGCCACACTTTTCAGTACTTTGCCAATACTTTGCCACTACTTTTCAGTAATTTGCCACTACTTTTCAGTACTTTGCCACAAATTTTCAGCTCTTTGCCACAACTTTTCTGTACTTTGCCGCACTTTTCAGTACTTTGCCACTACTTTGCCACAACTTTTCAGTACTTTGCCACACTTTTCAGCACTTTGCCACAACTTTTCAGTACTTTGCCTCAACTTTTCAGTATTTTGCCATACTTTGCCACACCTTTTCATTACTTTGCAACACTTTTCAGCACTTTGCCACAACTTTTCAGTACTTTGCCACAACTTTTCAGTAATTTGCCACACTT
Source organism: Saccoglossus kowalevskii (assembly GCF_978046115.1). Taxonomy (NCBI): domain Eukaryota; kingdom Metazoa; phylum Hemichordata; class Enteropneusta; family Harrimaniidae; genus Saccoglossus; species Saccoglossus kowalevskii. Next base: position 3,037 of record NW_028188656.1, read on the forward strand.
TTCAGCACTTTGCACTACTTTAAACTACGTTGTGACTACTTTTCAGCACTTTGCCACAACTTTTCAGCACTTTCCCACAACTTGTATGTACTTTGCCACACTTTTCAGTACTTTTTCAATACTTTGCCACTACTTTTCAGTACTTTGCCACTACTTTTCAGTACTTTGCCACAACTTTTCAGCACTTTGCCACAACTTTTCTGTACTCTGCCACAACTTTTCAGTACTTTGCCACTACTTTGCCACAAATTTTCTGCACTTTGCCACAACTTTTCTGTACTTTGCCACACTTTTCAGTACTTTGCCACACTTTTCAGTACTTTGCCAATACTTTGCCACTACTTTTCAGTACTTTGCCACTGCTTTTCAGTACTTTGCCACAACTTTTCAGCACTTTGCCACAACTTTTCTGTACTTTGCCACACTTTTCAGTACTTTGCCACTACTTTGCCACAACTGTTCAGTACTTTGCCACAACTTTTCAGTACTTTGCCTCAACTTTTCAGTACTTTGCCACACTTTTCAGCACTTTGCCACAATTTTCAGCACTTTCCCACAACTTTTATGTACTTTGCCACACTTTTAAGTACTTTGCCACAACTTTTTAGTAATTTGCCACACTTTTCAGCACTTTCCCACTACTTTAAACTACTTTGAGAATACTTTTCAGCACTTTGCCACTACTTTAAACTACTTTGAGACTACTTTTCAGCACTTTGCCACAACTTTCCAGTACTTTGCCACACTTTTCAGTACTTTGCCACTACTTTGCCACAATTTTTCAGCACTTTGCCACAACTTTTCTGTACTTTGCAACACTTTTACGTACTTTGCCACAACTTTTCTGTACTTTGCCACACTTTTCAGTACTTTGCCACACTTTTCAGTACTTTGCCACTACTTTGCCACAACTTTTCAGTACTTTGCCACTACCCTTCAGTACTTTGCCACAACTTTTCAGCACTTTCCCACAACTTGTATGTACTTTGCTACACTTTTCAGTACTTTGCCAATACTTTGCCACTACTTTTTAGTACTTTGCCACTACTTTTCAGTACTTTGCCACAACTTTTCAGCACTTTGCCACAACTTTTCTGTACTCTGCCACACTTTTCAGTACTTTGCCACTACTTTGCCACAACTTTTCAGCACTTTGCCACAACTTTTCTGTACTTTGCCACACTTTTCAGTACTTTGCCACTACTTTGCCACAACTTTTCAGTACTTTGCCACACTTTTCAGCACTTTCACACAACTTTTCAGTACTTTGCCTCAACTTTTCAGTATTTTGCCATACTTTGCCACAACTTTTCATTACATTGCCACACTTTTCAGCACTTTGCCACAATTTTTCAGTACTTTGCCTCAACTTTTCAGTACTTTGCCATACTTTGCCACAACTTTTCAGTAATTTGCCACACTTTTCAGCACTTTGCCACTACTTTAAACTACTTTGAGATTACTTTTCAGCACTTTGCCACAACTTTCCAGTACTTTGCCACTCTTTTCAGTACTTTGCCACTACTTTGCCACAACTTTTCAGCACTTTGCCACAACTTTTCTGTACTTTGCCACACTTTTACGTACTTTGCCACTACTTTTCCACAACTTTTCAGTACTTTGCCACAATTTTCAGCACTTTGCCACAACTTTTCAGTACTTTGCCTCAACTTTTCAGTACTTTGCCACACTTTTCAGCACTTTGCCACAATTTTCAGCACTTTCCCACAACTTTTATGTACTTTGCCACACTTTTAAGTACTTTGCCACTACTTTGCCACTGCTTTTCAGTACTTTGCCATTATTTTTCAGTACTTTGCCACAACTTTTCAGCACTTTGCCACAACTTTTCTGTACTTTGCCACACTTTTCAGTACTTTGCCACTACTTTGCCACAACTTTTCAGCACTTTGCCACAACTTTTCTGTACTTTGCCACACTTTTACGTACTTTGCCACAACTTTTCTGTACTTTGCCACACTTTTCAGTACTTTGCCACACTTTTCAGTACTTTGCCACTACTTTGCCACAACTTTTCAGTACTTTGCCACTACCCTTCAGTACTTTGCCACAACCTTTCAGCACTTTCCCACAACTTGTATCTACTTTGCCACACTTTTCAGTACTTTGCCAATACTTTGCCACAACTTTTCTGTACTCTGCCACACTTTTCAGTACTTTGCCACTACTTTGCCACAACTTTTCAGCACTTTGCCACAACTTTTCTGTACTTTGCCGCACTTTTCAGTACTTTGCCACTACTTTGCCACAACTTTTCAGTACTTTGCCACACTTTTCAGCACTTTGCCACAACTTTTCAGTACTTTGCCTCAACTTTTCAGTATTTTGCCATACTTTGCCACAACTTTTCATTACTTTGCAACATTTTTCAGCACTTTGCCACAACTTTTCAGTACTTTGCCACAACTTTTCAGTAATTTGCCACACTTTTCAGCACTTTGCCACTACTTTAAACTACTTTGAGATTACTTTTCAGCACTTTGCCACAACTTTCCAGTACTTTGCCACTCTTTTCAGTACTTTGCCACTACTTTGCCACAACTTTTCAGCACTTTGCCACAACTTTTCTGTACTTTGCCACACTTTTACGTACTTTGCCACTACTTTTCCACAACTTTTCAGTACTTTGCCACAATTTTCAGCACTTTGCCACAACTTTTCAGTACTTTGCCTCAACTTTTCAGTACTTTGCCACACTTTTCAGCACTTTGCCACAATTTTCAGCACTTTCCCACAACTTTTATGTACTTTGCCACACTTTTAAGTACTTTGCCACTACTTTGCCACTGCTTTTCAGTACTTTGCCATTATTTTTCAGTACTTTGCCACAACTTTTCAGCACTTTGCCACAACTTTTCTGTACTTTGCCACACTTTTCAGTACTTTGCCACTACTTTGCCACAACTTTTCAGCACTTTGCCACAACTTTTCTGTACTTTGCCACACTTTTACGTACTTTGCCACAACTTTTCTGTACTTTGCCACACTTTTCAGTACTTTGCCACACTTTTCAGTACTTTGCCACTACTTTGCCACAACTTTTCAGTACTTTGCCACTACCCTTCAGTACTTTGCCACAACCTTTCAGCACTTTCCCACAACTTGTATCTACTTTGCCACACTTTTCAGTACTTTGCCAATACTTTGCCACAACTTTTCTGTACTCTGCCACACTTTTCAGTACTTTGCCACTACTTTGCCACAACTTTTCAGCACTTTGCCACAACTTTTCTGTACTTTGCCGCACTTTTCAGTACTTTGCCACTACTTTGCCACAACTTTTCAGTACTTTGCCACACTTTTCAGCACTTTGCCACAACTTTTCAGTACTTTGCCTCAACTTTTCAGTATTTTGCCATACTTTGCCACAACTTTTCATTACTTTGCAACATTTTTCAGCACTTTGCCACAACTTTTCAGTACTTTGCCACAACTTTTCAGTAATTTGCCACACTTTTCAGCACTTTGCCACTACTTTAAACTACGTTGGGACTACTTTTCAGCACTTTGCCACAACTTTTCAGCACTTTCCCACAACTTGTATGTACTTTGCCACACTTTTCAGTACTTTTTCAATACTTTGCCACTACTTTTCAGTACTTTGCCACTACTTTTCAGTACTTTGCCACAACTTTTCAGCACTTTGCCACAACTTTTCTGTACTCTGCCACAACTTTTCAGTACTTTGCCACTACTTTGCCACAACTTTTCGGCACTTTGCCACAACTTTTCTGTACTTTGCCACACTTTTCAGTACTTTGCCACAACTTTTCAGTACTTTGCCACACTTTTCAGAACTTTGCCACAACGTTTCAGTACTTTGCCACAACTTTTCAGCACTTTCCCACAACTTGTATGTACTTTGCCACACTTTTCAGTACTTTGCCAATACTTTGCCACTACTTTTCAGTACTTTGCCACTGCTTTTCAGTACTTTGCCACAACTTTTCAGCACTTTGCCACAACTTTTCTGTACTTTGCCACACTTTTCAGTACTTTGCCACTACTTTGCCACAACTGTTCAGTACTTTGCCACACTTTTCAGCACTTTGCCACAACTTTTCAGTACTTTGCCTCAACTTCTCAGTACTTTGCCACAATTTTTCAGTACTTTGCCTCAACTTTTCAGTACTTTGCCATACTTTGCCACAACTTTTCAGTACTTTGCCACAACTTTTCAGCACTTTGCCACAACTTTTCTGTACTCTGCCACACTTTTCAGTACTTTGCCACACTTTTCAGTACTTTTACACTACTTTGCCACAACTTTTCAGTACTTTGCCACTACCCTTCAGTACTTTGCCACAACTTTTCAGCACTTTCCCACAACTTGTATGTACTTTGCCACACTTTTCAGTACTTTGCCAATACTTTGCCACTACTTTTCAGTAATTTGCCACTACTTTTTACTACTTTGCCACAAATTTTCAGCACTTTGCCACAACTTTGCCACAAATTTTCAGCACTTTGCCACTACTTTGCCACAACTTTTCAGTACTTTGCCACACTTTTCAGCACTTTGCCACAACTTTTCAGTACTTTGCCTCAACTTTTCAGTATTTTGCCATACTTTGCCACAACTTTTCATTACTTTGCAACACTTTTCAGCACTTTGCCACAACTTTTCAGTACTTTGCCACAACTTTTCAGTAATTTGCCACACTTTTCAGCACTTTGCCACTATTTTAAACTACGTTGGGACTACTTTTCAGCACTTTGCCACAACTTTTCAGCACTTTCCCACAACTTGTATGTACTTTGCCACACTTTTCAGTACTTTTTCAATACTTTGCCACTACTTTTCAGTACTTTGCCACTACTTTTCAGTACTTTGCCTCAACTTTTCAGCACTTTGCCACAACTTTTCTGTACTCTGCCACAACTTTTCAGTACTTTGCCACTACTTTGCCACAACTTTTCTGCACTTTGCCACAACTTTTCTGTACTTTGCCACACTTTTCAGTACTTTGCCACAACTTTTCAGTACTTTGCCACTCTTTTCAGCACTTTGCCACAACGTTTCAGTACTTTGCCACAACTTTTCAGCACTTTCCCACAACTTGTATGTACTTTGCCACACTTTTCAGTACTTTGCCAATACTTTGCCACTACTTTTCAGTACTTTGCCACTGCTTTTCAGTACTTTGCCACAACTTTTCAGTACTTTGCCACAACTTTTCAGTACTTTGCCATACTTTGCCACAACTTTTCAGCACTTTGCCACAATTTTTAGCACTTTCCCACAACTTTTATGTACTTTGCCACACTTTTAAGTACTTTGCCACTACTTTGCCACTACTTTTCAGTACTTTGCCACTATTTTTCAGTACTTTGCCACAACTTTTCAGCACTTTGCCACAACTTTTCTGTACTTTGTCACACTTTTCATTACTTTGCCACTACTTTGCCACAACTGTTCAGTACTTTGCCACACTTTTCAGCGCTTTGCCACAACTTTTCAGTACTTTGCCTCAACTTCTCAGTACTTTGCCACAATTTTTCAGTACTTTGCCTCAACTTTTCAGTACTTTGCCATACTTTGCCACAACTTTTTAGTAATTTGCCACACTTTTCAGCACTTTCCCACTACTTTAAACTACTTTGAGAATACTTTTCAGCACTTTGCCACTACTTTAAACTACTTTGAGACTACTTTTCAGCACTTTGCCACAACTTTCCAGTACTTTGCCACAATTTTCAGTACTTTGCCACTACTTTGCCACAATTTTTTGAGCACTTTGCCACAACTTTTCTGTACTTTGCAACACTTTTACTTACTTTGCCACAACTTTTCTGTACTTTGCCACACTTTTCAGTACTTTGCCACACTTTTCAGTACTTTGCCACTACTTTGCCACAACTTTTCAGTACTTTCCCACAACTTGTATGTACTTTGCTACACTTTTCAGTACTTTGCCAATACTTTGCCACTACTTTTTAGTACTTTGCCACTACCCTTCCGTACTTTGCCACAACTTTTCAGCACTTTCCCACAACTTGTATGTACTTTGCTACACTTTTCAGTACTTTGCCAATACTTTGCCACTACTTTTTAGTACTTTGCCACTACTTTTCAGTACTTTGCCACAACTTTTCTGCACTTTGCCACAACTTTTCTCTACTCTGCCACACTTTTCAGTACTTTGCCACTACTTTGCCACAACTTTTCAGCACTTTGCCACAACTTTTCTGTACTTTGCCACACTTTTCAGTACTTTGCCACTACTTTGCCACAACTTTTCAGTACTTTGCCACACTTTTCAGCACTTTCACACAACTTTTCAGTACTTTGCCTCAACTTTTCAGTATTTTGCCATACTTTGCCACAACTTTTCATTACTTTGCCTCAACTTTTCAGTACTTTGCCATACTTTGCCACAACTTTTCAGTAATTTGCCACACTTTTCAGCACTTTGCCCCTACTTTAAACTACTTTGAGACTACTTTTCAGCACTTTGCCACAACTTTCCAGTACTTTGCCACACTTTTCAGTACTTTGCCACTACTTTGCCACAACTTTTCAGTACTTTGCCACTACCCTTCAGTACTTTGCCACAACTTTTCAGCACTTTCCCACAACTTTTCTGTACTCTGCCACACTTTTCAGTACTTTGCCACTACTTTGCCACAACTTTTCAGCACTTTCCCACAACTTGTATGTACTTTGCCACACTTTTCAGTACTTTGCCAATACTTTGCCACTACTTTTCAGTACTTTGCCACTGCTTTTCAGTACTTTGCCACAACTTTTCAGCACTTTGCCACAACTTTTCAGTACTTTGCCATACTTTGCCACAACTTTTCAGCACTTTGCCACAATTTTTAGCACTTTCCCACAACTTTTATGTACTTTGCCACACTTTTAAGTACTTTGCCACTACTTTGCCACTACTTTTCAGTACTTTGCCACTATTTTTCAGTACTTTGCCACAACTTTTCAGCACTTTGCCACAACTTTTCTGTACTTTGTCACACTTTTCAGTACTTTGCCACTACTTTGCCACAACTGTTCAGTACTTTGCCACACTTTTCAGCGCTTTGCCACAACTTTTCAGTACTTTGCCTCAACTTCTCAGTACTTTGCCACAATTTTTCAGTACTTTGCCTCAACTTTTCAGTACTTTGCCATACTTTGCCACAACTTTTTAGTAATTTGCCACACTTTTCAGCACTTTCCCACTACTTTAAACTACTTTGAGAATACTTTTCAGCACTTTGCCACTACTTTAAACTACTTTGAGACTACTTTTCAGCACTTTGCCACAACTTTCCAGTACTTTGCCACAATTTTCAGTACTTTGCCACTACTTTGCCACAATTTTTCAGCACTTTGCCACAACTTTTCTGTACTTTGCAACACTTTTACTTACTTTGCCACAACTTTTCTGTACTTTGCCACACTTTTCAGTACTTTGCCACACTTTTCAGTACTTTGCCACTACTTTGCCACAACTTTTCAGTACTTTCCCACAACTTGTATGTACTTTGCTACACTTTTCAGTACTTTGCCAATACTTTGCCACTACTTTTTAGTACTTTGCCACTACCCTTCCGTACTTTGCCACAACTTTTCAGCACTTTCCCACAACTTGTATGTACTTTGCTACACTTTTCAGTACTTTGCCAATACTTTGCCACTACTTTTTAGTACTTTGCCACTATTTTTCAGTACTTTGCCACAACTTTTCAGCACTTTGCCACAACTTTTCTGTACTTTGTCACACTTTTCAGTACTTTGCCACTACTTTGCCACAACTGTTCAGTACTTTGCCACACTTTTCAGCGCTTTGCCACAACTTTTCAGTACTTTGCCTCAACTTCTCAGTACTTTGCCACAATTTTTCAGTACTTTGCCTCAACTTTTCAGTACTTTGCCATACTTTGCCACAACTTTTTAGTAATTTGCCACACTTTTCAGCACTTTCCCACTACTTTAAACTACTTTGAGAATACTTTTCAGCACTTTGCCACTACTTTAAACTACTTTGAGACTACTTTTCAGCACTTTGCCACAACTTTCCAGTACTTTGCCACAATTTTCAGTACTTTGCCACTACTTTGCCACAATTTTTCAGCACTTTGCCACAACTTTTCTGTACTTTGCAACACTTTTACTTACTTTGCCACAACTTTTCTGTACTTTGCCACACTTTTCAGTACTTTGCCACACTTTTCAGTACTTTGCCACTACTTTGCCACAACTTTTCAGTACTTTCCCACAACTTGTATGTACTTTGCTACACTTTTCAGTACTTTGCCAATACTTTGCCACTACTTTTTAGTACTTTGCCACTACCCTTCCGTACTTTGCCACAACTTTTCAGCACTTTCCCACAACTTGTATGTACTTTGCTACACTTTTCAGTACTTTGACAATACTTTGCCACTACTTTTTAGTACTTTGCCACTACTTTTCAGTACTTTGCCACAACTTTTCTGCACTTTGCCACAACTTTTCTGTACTCTGCCACACTTTTCAGTACTTTGCCACTACTTTGCCACAACTTTTCAGCACTTTGCCACAACTTTTCTGTACTTTGCCACACTTTTCAGTACTTTGCCACTACTTTGCCACAACTTTTCAGTACTTTGCCACACTTTTCAGCACTTTCACACAACTTTTCAGTACTTTGCCTCAACTTTTCAGTATTTTGCCATACTTTGCCACAACTTTTCATTACTTTGCCTCAACTTTTCAGTACTTTGCCATACTTTGCCACAACTTTTCAGTAATTTGCCACACTTTTCAGCACTTTGCCCCTACTTTAAACTACTTTGAGACTACTTTTCAGCACTTTGCCACAACTTTCCAGTACTTTGCCACACTTTTCAGTACTTTGCCACTACTTTGCCACAACTTTTCAGTACTTTGCCACTACCCTTCAGTACTTTGCCACAACTTTTCAGCACTTTCCCACAACTTGTATGTACTTTGCCACACTTTTCAGTACTTTGCCAATACTTTGCCACTACTTTTCAGTAATTTGCCACTACTTTTCAGTACTTTGCCACAAATTTTCAGCACTTTGCCACAACTTTTCTGTACTCTGCCACACTTTTCAGTACTTTGCCACTACTTTGCCACAACTTTTCAGCACTTTGCCACAACTTTTCTGTACTTTGCCGCACTTTTCAGTACTTTGCCACTACTTTGCCACAACTTTTCAGTACTTTGCCACACTTTTCAGCACTTTGCCACAACTTTTCAGTACTTTGCCTCAACTTTTCAGTATTTTGCCATACTTTGCCACAACTTTTCATTACTTTGCAACACTTTTCAGCACTTTGCCACAACTTTTCAGTACTTTGCCACAACTTTTCAGTAATTTGCCACACTTTTCAGCACTTTGCCACTACTTTAAACTACGTTGGGACTACTTTTCAGCACTTTGCCACAACTTTTCAGCACTTTCCCACAACTTGTATGTACTTTGCCACACTTTTCAGTACTTTTTCAATACTTTGCCACTACTTTTCAGTACTTTGCCACAACTTTTCAGCACTTTGCCACAACTTTTCAGCACTTTGCCACAACTTTTCTGTACTTTGCCATACTTTTCAGTACTTTGCCACTACTTTGCCACAACTGTTCAGTACTTTGCCACACTTTTCAGCACTTTGCCACAACTTTTCAGTACTTTGCCTCAACTTCTCAGTACTTTGCCACAATTTTTCAGTACTTTGCCTCAACTTTTCAGTACTTTGCCATACTTTGCCACAACTTTTCAGTACTTTGCCACAACTTTTCAGCACTTTGCCACAACTTTTCTGTACTCTGCCACACTTTTCAGTACTTTGCCACACTTTTCAGTACTTTTACACTACTTTGCCACAACTTTTCAGTACTTTGCCACTACCCTTCAGTACTTTGCCACAACTTTTCAGCACTTTCCCACAACTTGTATGTACTTTGCCACACTTTTCAGTACTTTGCCAATACTTTGCCACTACTTTTCAGTAATTTGCCACTACTTTTCAGTACTTTGCCACAAATTTTCAGCACTTTGCCACAACTTTGCCACAACTTTTCAGCACTTTGCCACAACTTTTCTGTACTTTGCCGCACTTTTCAGTACTTTGCCACTACTTTGCCACAACTTTTCAGTACTTTGCCACACTTTTCAGCACTTTGCCACAACTTTTCAGTACTTTGCCTCAACTTTTCAGTATTTTGCCATACTTTGCCACAACTTTTCATTACTTTGCAACACTTTTCAGCACTTTGCCACAACTTTTCAGTACTTTGCCACAACTTTTCAGTAATTTGCCACACTTTTCAGCACTTTGCCACTACTTTAAACTACGTTGGGACTACTTTTCAGCACTTTGCCACAACTTTTCAGCACTTTCCCACAACTTGTATGTACTTTGCCACACTTTTCAGTACTTTTTCAATACTTTGCCACTACTTTTCAGTACTTTGCCACTACTTTTCAGTACTTTGCCTCAACTTTTCAGCACTTTGCCACAACTTTTCTGTACTCTGCCTCAACTTTTCAGTACTTTGCCACTACTTTGCCACAACTTTTCTGCACTTTGCCACAACTTTTCTGTACTTTGCCACACTTTTCAGTACTTTGCCACAACTTTTCAGTACTTTGCCACTCTTTTCAGCACTTTGCCACAACGTTTCAGTACTTTGCCACAACTTTTCAGCACTTTCCCACAACTTGTATGTACTTTGCCACACTTTTCAGTACTTTGCCAATACTTTGCCACTACTTTTCAGTACTTTGCCACTGCTTTTCAGTACTTTGCCACAACTTTTCAGCACTTTGCCACAACTTTTCAGTACTTTGCCATACTTTGCCACAACTTTTCAGCACTTTGCCACAATTTTTAGCACTTTCCCACAACTTTTATGTACTTTGCCACACTTTTAAGTACTTTGCCACTACTTTGCCACTACTTTTCAGTACTTTGCCACTATTTTTCAGTACTTTGCCACAACTTTTCAGCACTTTGCCACAACTTTTCTGTACTTTGTCACACTTTTCAGTACTTTGCCACTACTTTGCCACAACTGTTCAGTACTTTGCCACACTTTTCAGCGCTTTGCCACAACTTTTCAGTACTTTGCCTCAACTTCTCAGTACTTTGCCACAATTTTTCAGTACTTTGCCTCAACTTTTCAGTACTTTGCCATACTTTGCCACAACTTTTTAGTAATTTGCCACACTTTTCAGCACTTTCCCACTACTTTAAACTACTTTGAGAATACTTTTCAGCACTTTGCCACTACTTTAAACTACTTTGAGACTACTTTTCAGCACTTTGCCACAACTTTCCAGTACTTTGCCACAATTTTCAGTACTTTGCCACTACTTTGCCACAATTTTTCAGCACTTTGCCACAACTTTTCTGTACTTTGCAACACTTTTACTTACTTTGCCACAACTTTTCTGTACTTTGCCACACTTTTCAGTACTTTGCCACACTTTTCAGTACTTTGCCACTACTTTGCCACAACTTTTCAGTACTTTCCCACAACTTGTATGTACTTTGCTACACTTTTCAGTACTTTGCCAATACTTTGCCACTACTTTTTAGTACTTTGCCACTACCCTTCCGTACTTTGCCACAACTTTTCAGCACTTTCCCACAACTTGTATGTACTTTGCTACACTTTTCAGTACTTTGCCAATACTTTGCCACTACTTGTTAGTACTTTGCCACTACTTTTCAGTACTTTGCCACAACTTTTCTGCACTTTGCCACAACTTTTCTGTACTCTGCCACACTTTTCAGTACTTTGCCACTACTTTGCCACAACTTTTCAGCACTTTGCCACAACTTTTCTGTACTTTGCCACACTTTTCAGTACTTTGCCACTACTTTGCCACAACTGTTCAGTACTTTGCCACACTTTTCAGCACTTTGCCACAACTTTTCAGTACTTCGCCTCAACTTCTCAGTACTTTGCCACAATTTTTCAGTACTTTGCTTCAACTTTTCACTACTTTGCCATACTTTGCCACAACTTTTTAGTAATTTGCCACACTTTTCAGCACTTTCCCACTACTTTAAACTACTTTGAGAATACTTTTCAGCACTTTGCCACTACTTTAAACTACTTTGAGACTACTTTTCAGCACTTTGCCACAACTTTCCAGTACTTTGCCACACTTTTCAGTACTTTGCCACTACTTTGCCACAATTTTTCAGCACTTTGCCACAACTTTTCTGTACTTTGCAACACTTTTACGTACTTTGCCACAACTTTTCTGTACTTTGCCACACTTTTCAGTACTTTGCCACACTTTTCAGTACTTTGCCACTACTTTGCCACAACTTTTCAGTACTTTGCCACTACCCTTCAGTACTTTGCCACAACTTTTCAGCACTTTCCCACAACTTGTATGTACTTTGCTACACTTTTCAGTACTTTGCCAATACTTTGCCACTACTTTTTAGTACTTTGCCACTACTTTTCAGTACTTTGCCACTGCTTTTCAGTACTTTGCCACAACTTTTCAGCACTTTGCCACAACTTTTCTGTACTTTGCCACACTTTTCAGTACTTTGCCACTACTTTGCCACAACTGTTCAGTACTTTGCCACACTTTTCAGCATTTTGCCACAACTTTTCAGTACTTTGCCTCAACTTCTCAGTACTTTGCCACAATTTTTCAGTACTTTGCCTCAACTTTTCAGTACTTTGCCATACTTTGCCACAACTTTTCAGTACTTTGCCACAACTTTTCAGCACTTTGCCACAACTTTTCTGTACTCTGCCACACTTTTCAGTACTTTGCCACACTTTTCAGTACTTTGACACTACTTTGCCACAACTTTTCAGTACTTTGCCACTACCCTTCAGTACTTTGCCACAACTTTTCAGCACTTTCCCACAACTTGTATGTACTTTGCCACACTTTTCAGTACTTTGCCAATACTTTGCCACTACTTTTCAGTAATTTGCCACTACTTTTCAGTACTTTGCCACAAATTTTCAGCACTTTGCCACAACTTTGCCACAACTTTTCAGCACTTTGCCACAACTTTTCTGTACTTTGCCGCACTTTTCAGTACTTTGCCACTACTTTGCCACAACTTTTCAGTACTTTGCCACACTTTTCAGCACTTTGCCACAACTTTTCAGTACTTTGCCTCAACTTTTCAGTATTTTGCCATACTTTACCACAACTTTTCATTACTTTGCAACACTTTTCAGCACTTTGCCACAACTTTTCAGTACTTTGCCACAACTTTTCAGTAATTTGCCACACTTTTTCAGCACTTTGCCACTACTTTAAACTACGTTGGGACTACTTTTCAGCACTTTGCCACAACTTTTCAGCACTTTCCCACAACTTGTATGTACTTTGCCACACTTTTCAGTACTTTTTCAATACTTTGCCACTACTTTTCAGTACCTTGCCACTACTTTTCAGTACTTTGCCTCAACTTTTCAGCACTTTGCCACAACTTTTCTGTACTCTGCCACAACTTTTCAGTACTTTGCCACTACTTTGCCACAACTTTTCTGCACTTTGCCACAACTTTTCTGTACTTTGCCACACTTTTCAGTACTTTGCTACAACTTTTCAGTACTTTGCCACTCTTTTCAGCACTTTGCCACAACGTTTCAGTACTTTGCCACAACTTTTCAGCACTTTCCCACAACTTGTATGTACTTTGCCACACTTTTCAGTACTTTGCCAATACTTTGCCACTACTTTTCAGTACTTTGCCACTGCTTTTCAGTACTTTGCCACAACTTTTCAGCACTTTGCCACAACTTTTCAGTACTTTGCCATACTTTGCCACAACTTTTCAGCACTTTGCCACAATTTTTAGCACTTTCCCACAACTTTTATGTACTTTGCCACACTTTTAAGTACTTTGCCACTACTTTGCCACTACTTTTCAGTACTTTGCCACTATTTTTCAGTACTTTGCCACAACTTTTCAGCACTTTGCCACAACTTTTCTGTACTTTGTCACACTTTTCAGTACTTTGCCACTACTTTGCCACAACTGTTCAGTACTTTGCCACACTTTTCAGCGCTTTGCCACAACTTTTCAGTACTTTGCCTCAACTTCTCAGTACTTTGCCACAATTTTTCAGTACTTTGCCTCAACTTTTCAGTACTTTGCCATACTTTGCCACAACTTTTTAGTAATTTGCCACACTTTTCAGCACTTTCCCACTACTTTAAACTACTTTGAGAATACTTTTCAGCACTTTGCCACTACTTTAAACTACTTTGAGACTACTTTTCAGCACTTTGCCACAACTTTCCAGTACTTTGCCACACTTTTCAGTACTTTGCCACTACTTTGCCACAATTTTTCAGCACTTTGCCACAACTTTTATGTACTTTGCAACACTTTTACTTACTTTGCCACAACTTTTCTGTACTTTGCCACACTTTTCAGTACTTTGCCACACTTTTCAGTACTTTGCCACTACTTTGCCACAACTTTTCAGTACTTTCCCACAACTTGTATGTACTTTGCTACACTTTTCAGTACTTTGCCAATACTTTGCCACTACTTTTTAGTACTTTGCCACTACCCTTCCGTACTTTGCCACAACTTTTCAGCACTTTCCCACAACTTGTATGTACTTTGCTACACTTTTCAGTACTTTGCCAATACTTTGCCACTACTTTTTAGTACTTTGCCACTACTTTTCATTACTTTGCCACAACTTTTCTGCACTTTGCCACAACTTTTCTGTACTCTGCCACACTTTTCAGTACTTTGCCACTACTTTGCCACAACTTTTCAGCACTTTGCCACAACTTTTCTGTACTTTGCCACACTTTTCAGTACTTTGCCACTACTTTGCCACAACTTTTCAGTACTTTGCCACACTTTTCAGCACTTTCACACAACTTTTCAGTACTTTGCCTCAACTTTTCAGTATTTTGCCATACTTTGCCACAACTTTTCATTACTTTGCCTCAACTTTTCAGTACTTTGCCATACTTTGCCACAACTTTTCAGTAATTTGCCACACTTTTCAGCACTTTGCCCCTACTTTAAACTACTTTGAGACTACTTTTCAGCACTTTGCCACAACTTTCCAGTACTTTGCCACACTTTTCAGTACTTTGCCACTACTTTGCCACAACTTTTCAGTACTTTGCCACTACCCTTCAGTACTTTGCCACAACTTTTCAGCACTTTCCCACAACTTGTATGTACTTTGCCACACTTTTCAGTACTTTGCCAATACTTTGCTACTACTTTTCAGTAATTTGCCACTACTTTTCAGTACTTTGCCACAAATTTTCAGCACTTTCCACAACTTTTCTGTACTCTGCCACACTTTTCAGTACTTTGCCACTACTTTGCCACAACTTTTCAGCACTTTGCCACAACTTTTCTGTACTTTGCCGCACTTTTCAGTACTTTGCCACTACTTTGCCACAACTTTTCAGTACTTTGCCACACTTTTCAGCACTTTGCCACAACTTTTCAGTACTTTGCCTCAACTTTTCAGTATTCTGCCATACTTTGCCACAACTTTTCATTACTTTGCAACACTTTTCAGCACTTTGCCACAACTTTTCAGTACTTTGCCACAACTTTTCAGTAATTTGCCACACTTTTCAGCACTTTGCCACTACTTTAAACTACGTTGGGACTACTTTTCAGCACTTTGCCACAACTTTTCAGCACTTTCCCACAACTTGTATGTACTTTGCCACACTTTTCAGTACTTTTTCAATACTTTGCCACTACTTTTCAGTACTTTGCCACTACTTTTCAGTACTTTGCCACAACTTTTCAGCACTTTGCCACTACTTTGCCACAACTTTTCTGCACTTTGCCACAACTTTTCTGTACTTTGCCACACTTTTCAGTACTTTGCCACAACTTTTCAGTACTTTGCCACACTTTTCAGCACTTTGCCACAACGTTTCAGTACTTTGCCACAACTTTTCAGCACTTTCCCACAACTTGTATGTACTTTGCCACACTTTTCAGTACTTTGCCAATACTTTGCCACTACTTTTCAGTACTTTGCCACTGCTTTTCAGTACTTTGCCACAACTTTTCAGCACTTTGCCACAACTTTTCAGTACTTTGCCATACTTTGCCACAACTTTTCAGCACTTTGCCACAATTTTTAGCACTTTCCCACAACTTTTATGTACTTTGCAACACTTTTACGTACTTTGCCACAACTTTTCTGTACTTTGCCACACTTTTCAGTACTTTGCCACACTTTTCAGTACTTTGCCACTACTTTGCCACAACTTTTCAGTACTTTGCCACTACCCTTCAGTACTTTGCCACAACTTTTCAGCACTTTCCCACATCTTGTATGTACTTTGCTACACTTTTCAGTACTTTGCCAATACTTTGCCACTACTTTTTAGTACTTTGCCACTACTTTTCAGTACTTTGCCACAACTTTTCAGCACTTTGCCACAACTTTTCTGTACTCTGCCACACTTTTCAGTACTTTGCCACTACTTTGCCACAACTTTTCAGCACTTTGCCACAACTTTTCTGTACTTTGCCACACTTTTCAGTACTTTGCCACTACTTTGCCACAACTTTTCAGTACTTTGCCACACTTTTCAGCACTTTCACACAACTTCTCAGTACTTTGCCTCAACTTTTCAGTTTTTTGCCATACTTTGCCACAACTTTTCATTACTTTGCCACACTTTTCAGCACTTTGCCACAACTTTTCATTACTTTGCCTCAACTTTTCAGTACTTTGCCATACTTTGCCACAACTTTTCAGTAATTTGCCACACACTCAGCAGCTTGCCCCTACTTTAAACTACTTTGAGACTACTTTTCAGCACTTTGCCACAACTTTCCAGTACTTTGCCACACTTTTACGTACTTTGCCACTACTTTTCCACAACTTTTCAGTACTTTGCCACACTTTTCAGCACTTTGCCACAATATTCAGCACTTTCACACAACTTTATGTACTTTGCCACACTTTTAAGTACTTTGCCACTACTTTTCAGTACTTTGCCACTATTTTTCAGTACTTTGCCACAACTTTTCAGCACTTTGCCACAACTTTTCTGTACTTTGCCACACTTTTCAGTACTTTGCCACTACTTTGCCACAACTTTTCAGTACTTTGCCACACTTTTCAGCACTTTGCCACAACTTTTCAGTACTTTGCCTTAACTTCTCAGTACTTTGCCATAGTTTGCCACAACTTTTCAGTACTTTGCCTCAACTTTTCAGTACTTTGCCATACTTTGCCACAACTTTTTAGTAATTTGCCACACTTTTCAGCACTTTCCCACTACTTTAAACTACTTTGAGACTACATTTCAGCACTTTGCCACAACTTTCCAGTAATTTGCCACACTTTCCAGTAATTTGCCACACTTTTCAGCACTTTGCCAGAACTTTAAACTACGTTTGGACTACTTTTCAGCACTTTGCCACAAATTTTCTGCACTTTGCCACAACTTTTCTGTGCTTTGCCACACTTTTCAGTATTTGCCACAACTTTTCAGTACTTTGCCACACTTTTCAGCACTTTGCCACAACGTTTCAGTACTTTGCCACAACTTTTCAGCACTTTCCCACAACTTGTATGTACTTTGCCACACTTTTCAGTACTTTGCCAATACTTTGCCACTACTTTTCAGTACTTTGCCACTGCTTTTCAGTACTTTGCCACAACTTTTCAGCACTTTGCCACAACTTTTCAGTACTTTGCCATACTTTGCCACAACTTTTCAGCACTTTGCCACAATTTTTAGCACTTTCCCACAACTTTTATGTACTTTGCCACACTTTTAAGTACTTTGCCACTACTTTGCCACTACTTTTCAGTACTTTGCCACTATTTTTCAGTACTTTGCCACAACTTTTCAGCACTTTGCCACAACTTTTCTGTACTTTGCCACACTTTTCAGTACTTTGCCACTACTTTGCCACAACTGTTCAGTACTTTGCCACACTTTTCAGCACTTTGCCACAACTTTTCAGTACTTTGCCTCAACTTCTCAGTACTTTGCCACAATTTTTCAGTACTTTGCTTCAACTTTTCACTACTTTGCCATACTTTGCCACAACTTTTTAGTAATTTGCCACACTTTTCAGCACTTTCCCACTACTTTAAACTACTTTGAGAATACTTTTCAGCATTTTGCCACTACTTTAAACTACTTTGAGACTACTTTTCAGCACTTTGCCACAACTTTCCAGTACTTTGCCACACTTTTCAGTACTTTGCCACTACTTTGCCACAATTTTTCAGCACTTTGCCACAACTTTTCTGTACTTTGCAACACTTTTACGTACTTTGCCACAACTTTTCTGTACTTTGCCACACTTTTCAGTACTTTGCCACACTTTTCAGTACTTTGCCACTACTTTTCCACAACTTTTCAGTACTTTGCCACTACCCTTCAGTACTTTGCCACAACTTTTCAGCACTTTCCCTCAACTTGTATGTACTTTGCTACACTTTTCAGTACTTTGCCAATACTTTGCCACTACTTTTTAATACTTTGCCACTACTTTTCAGTACTTTGCCACAACTTTTCAGCACTTTGCCACAACTTTTCTGTACTCTGCCACACTTTTCAGTACTTTGCCACTACTTTGCCACAACTTTTCAGCACTTTGCCACAACTTTTCTGTACTTTGCCACACTTTTCAGTACTTTGCCACTACTTTGCCACAACTTTTCAGTACTTTGCCACACTTTTCAGCACTTTCACACAACTTTTCAGTAATTTGCCTCAACTTTTCAGTTTTTTGCCATACTTTGCCACAACTTTTCATTACTTTGCCACACTTTTCAGCACTTTGCCACAACTTTTCATTACTTTGCCTCAACTTTTCAGTACTTTGCCATACTTTGCCACAACTTTTCAGTAATTTGCCACACTTTTCAGCACTTTGCCCCTACTTTAAACTACTTTAAGACTACTTTTCAGCACTTTGCCACAACTTTCCAGTACTTTGCCACACTTTTATGTACTTTGCCACTACTTTTCCACAACTTTTCAGTACTTTGCCACACTTTTCAACACTTTGCCACAATATTCAGCACTTTCACACAACTTTATGTACTTTGCCACACTTTTAAGTACTTTGCCACTACTTTTCAGTACTTTGCCACTATTTTTCAGTACTTTGCCACAACTGTTCAGCACTTTGCCACAACTTTTCTGTACTTTGCCACACTTTTCAGTACTTTGCCACTACTTTGCCACAACTTTTCAGTACTTTGCCACACTTTTCAGCACTTTGCCACAACTTTTCAGTACTTTGCCTCAACTTCTCAGTACTTTGCCATAGTTTGCCACAACTTTTCAGTACTTTGCCTCAACTTTTCAGTACTTTGCCATACTTTGCCACAACTTTTTAGTAATTTGCCACACTTTTCAGCACTTTCCCACTACTTTAAACTACTTTGAGACTACTTTTCAGCACTTTGCCACAACTTTCCAGTAATTTGCCACACTTTCCAGTAATTTGCCACACTTTTCAGCACTTTGCCACAACTTTAAACTACGTTTGGACTACTTTTCAGCACTTTGCCACAACTTTTCTGCACTTTGCCACAACTTTTCTGTGCTTTGCCACACTTTTCAGTACTTTGCCACAACTTTTCAGTACTTTGCCACACTTTTCAGCACTTTGCCACAACGTTTCAGTACTTTGCCACAACTTTTCAGCACTTTCCCACAACTTGTATGTACTTTGGCACACTTTTCAGTACATTGCCAATACTTTGCCACTACTTTTCAGTACTTTGCCACTGCTTTTCAGTACTTTGCCACAACTTTTCAGCACTTTGCCACAACTTTTCAGTACTTTGCCATACTTTGCCACAACTTTTCAGCACTTTGCCACATTTTTTAGCACTTTCCCACAACTTTTATGTACTTTGCCACACTTTTAAGTACTTTGCCACTACTTTGCCACTACTTTTCAGTACTTTGCCACTACTTTGCCACAATTTTTCAGCACTTTGCCACAACTTTTCTGTACTTTGCAACACTTTTACGTACTTTGCCACAACTTTTCTGTACTTTGCCACACTTTTCAGTACTTTGCCACACTTTTCAGTACTTTGCCACTACTTTGCCACAACTTTTCAGTACTTTGCCACTACCCTTCAGTACTTTGCCACAACTTTTCAGCACTTTCCCACAACTTGTATGTACTTTGCTACACTTTTCAGTACTTTGCCAATACTTTGCCACTACTTTTTAGTACTTTGCCACTACTTTTCAGTACTTTGCCACAACTTTTCAGCACTTTGCCACAACTTTTCTGTACTCTGCCACACTTTTCAGTACTTTGCCACTACATTGCCACAACTTTTCAGCACTTTGCCACAACTTTTCTGTACTTTGCCACACTTTTCAGTACTTTGCCACTACTTTGCCACAACTTTTCAGTACTTTGCCACACTTTTCAGCACTTTCACACAACTTTTCAGTACTTTGCCTCAACTTTTCAGTTTTTTGCCATACTTTGCCACAACTTTTCATTACTTTGCCACACTTTTCAGCACTTTGCCACAACTTTTCATTACTTTGCCTCAACTTTTCAGTACTTTGCCATACTTTGCCACAACTTTTCAGTAATTTGCCACACTTTTCAGCACTTTGCCCCTACTTTAAACTACTTTGAGACTACTTTTCAGCACTTTGCCACAACTTTCCAGTACTTTGCCACACTTTTACGTACTTTGCCACTACTTTTCACAACTTTGCCACTACTTTGCCACAACTTTTCAGTACTTTGCCACACTTTTCAGCACTTTGCCACTACTTTGCCTCTACTTTCAAGTACTTTGCCACACTTTTCAGTACTTTGCCACTACTTTGCCACAACTTTTTAGTTCTTTGCCACACTTTTCAGCACTTTGCCACTACTTTGACACTACTTTTCAGTACTTTGCCACACTTTTCAGCACTTTGCCACAACTTTTCAGTACTTTGCCTCAACTTTTCAGTACTTTGCCACACTTTTCAGCACTTTGCCACAATTTTCAGCACTTTCCCACAACTTGTATGTACTTTGCTACACTTTTCAGTACTTTGCCAATACTTTGCCACTACTTTTTAGTACTTTGCCACTACTTTTCAGTACTTTGCCACAACTTTTCAGCACTTTGCCACAACTTTTCTGTACTCTGCCACACTTTTCAGTACTTTGCCACTACTTTGCCACAACTTTTCAGCACTTTGCCACAACTTTTCTGTACTTTGCCACACTTTTCAGTACTTTGCCACTACTTTGCCACAACTTTTCAGTACTTTGCCACACTTTTCAGCACTTTCACACAACTTTTCAGTACTTTGCCTCAACTTTTCAGTTTTTTGCCATACTTTGCCACAACTTTTCATTACTTTGCCACACTTTTCAGCACTTTGCCACAACTTTTCATTACTTTGCCTCAACTTTTCAGTACTTTGCCATACTTTGCCACAACTTTTCAGTAATTTGCCACACTTTTCAGCACTTTGCCCCTACTTTAAACTACTTTGAGACTACTTTTCAGCACTTTGCCACAACTTTCCAGTACTTTGCCACACTTTTCAGCACTTTGCCACAACTTTTCATTACTTTGCCTCAACTTTTCAGTACTTTGCCAATACTTTGCCACTACTTTTTAGTACTTTGCCACTACTTTTCAGTACTTTGCCACAACTTTTCAGCACTTTGCCACAACTTTTCTGTACTTTGCCACACTTTTCAGTACTTTGCCACTACTTTGCCACAACTTTTCAGTACTTTGCCTCAACTTCTCAGTACTTTGCCATACTTTGCCCCAACTTTTCAGTACTTTGCCTCAACTTTTCAGTACTTTGCCATACTTTGCCACAACTTTTTAGTAATTTGCTACACTTTTCAGCACTTTCCCACTACTTTAAACTACTTTGAGAATACTTTTCAGCACTTTGCCACTATTTTAAACTACTTTGAGACTACTTTTCAGCACTTTGCCACAACTTTCCAGTACTTTTCCACACTTTTCAGTACTTTGCCACTACTTTGCCACAACTTTTCAGTACTTTGCCATTACCCTTCAGTACTTTGCCACAACTTTTCAGCACTTTCCCACAACTTGTATGTACTTTGCCACACTTTTCAGTACTTTGCCAATACTTTGCCACTACTTTTCAGTACTTTGCCACTACTTTTCAGCACTTTGCCACAACTTTCCAGTACTTTGCCACACTTTTCAGTACTTTGCCACTACTTTGCCACAACTTTTCAGCACTTTGCCACAATTTTTCTGTACTTTGCCACACTTTTACGTACTTTGCCACTACTTTTCCACAACTTTTCAGTACTTTGCCACACTTTTCAGCACTTTGCCACAATTTTCAGCACTTTCCCACAACTTTTATGTACTTTGCCACACTTTTACGTACTTTGCCACTACTTTTCCACAACTTTTCAGTACTTTGCCACACTTTTCAGCACTTTGCCACAATTTTCAGCACTTTCCCACAACGTTTATGTACTTTGCCACACTTTTAAGTACTTTGCCACTACTTTGCCACTACTTTTCAGTACTTTGCCACTAGTTTTCAGTACTTTGCCACAACTTTTCAGCACTTTGCCACAACTTTTCTGTACTTTGCCACACTTTTCAGTACTTTGCCACTACTTTGCCACAACTTTTCAGTACTTTGCCACACTTTTCAGCACTTTGCCACAACTTTTCAGTACTTTGCCTCAACTTCTCAGTACTTTGCCATACTTTGCCACAACTTTTCAGTACTTTGCCTCAACTTTTCAGTACTTTGCTATACTTTGCCACAACTTTTTAGTAATTTGCCACACTTTTCAGCATTTTCCCACTACTTTAAACTACTTTGAGAATACTTTTCAGCACTTTGCCACTACTTTAAACTACTTTGAGACTACTTTTCAGCACTTTGCCACAACTTTCCAGTACTTTGCCACACTTTTCAGTACTTTGCCACTACTTTGCCACAACTTTTCAGTACTTTGCCACTACCCTTCAGTACTTTGCCACTACTTTTCAGCACTTTCCCACAACTTGTATGTACTTTGCCACTACTTTTCAGTACTTTGCCACAACTTTTCAGCACTTTGCCACAACGTTTCTGTACTCTGCCACACTTTTCAGTACTTTGCCACTACTTTGCCACAACTTTTCAGCACTTTGCCACAACTTTTCTGTACTTTGCCACACTTTTCAGTACTTTGCCACTACTTTGCCACAACTTTTCAGTACTTTGCCTCACTTTTCAGCACTTTGCCACAATTTTCAGCACTTTCCCACAACTTTTATGTACTTTGCCACACTTTTAAGTACTTTGCCACTACTTTACCACTACTTTTCAGTACTTTGCCACTACTTTTCAGTACTTTGCCACAACTTTTCAGCACTTTGCCACAACTTTTCTGTACTTTGCCACACTTTTCAGTACTTTGCCACTACTTTGCCACAACTTTTCAGTACTTTGCCACACTTTTCTGCACTTTGCCACAACTTTTCAGTACTTTTCCTCAACTTCTCAGTACTTTGCCATACTTTGCCACAACTTTTCAGTACTTTGCCTCAACTTTTCAGTACTTTGCTGTACTTTGCCACAACTTTTTAGTAATTTGCCACACTTTTCAGCACTTTCCCACTACTTTAAACTACTTTGAGAATACTTTTCAGCACTTTGCCACTACTTTAAACTACTTTGAGACTACTTTTCAGCACTTTGCCACAACTTTCCAGTACTTTGCCACACGTTTCAGTACTTTGCAACTACTTTGCCACAACTTTTCAGTACTTTGCCACTACCCTTCAGTACTTTGCCACTACTTTTCAGCACTTTCCCACAACTTCTATGTACTTTGCCACACTTTTCAGTACTTTGCCAATACTTTGACACTACTTTTCAGTACTTTGCCACTACTTTTCAGTACTTTGCCCCAACTTTTCAGCACTTTGCCACAACGTTTCTGTACTCTGCCACACTTTTCAGTACTTTGCCACTACTTTGCCACAACTTTTCAGCACTTTGCCACAACTTTTCAGTACTTTGCCTCAACTTCTCAGTACTTTGCCATACTTTGCCACAACTTTTCAGTACTTTGCCTCAACTTTTCAGTACTTTGCTATACTTTGCCACAACTTTTTAGTAATTTGCCACACTTTTCAGCACTTTCCCACTACTTTAAACTACTTTGAGAATACTTTTCAGCACTTTGCCACTACTTTAAACTACTTTGAGACTACTTTTCAGCACTTTGCCACAACTTTCCACTACTTTGCCACACTTTTCAGTACTTTGCCACTACTTTGCCACAACTTTTCAGTACTTTGCCACTACCCTTCAGTACTTTGCCACTACTTTTCAGCACTTTCCCACAACTTGTATGTACTTTGCCACTACTTTTCAGTACTTTGCCACAACTTTTCAGCACTTTGCCACAACGTTTCTGTACTCTGCCACACTTTTCAGTACTTTGCCACTACTTTGCCACAACTTTTCAGCACTTTGCCACAACTTTTCTGTACTTTGCCACACTTTTCAGTACTTTGCCACTACTTTGCCACAACTTTTCAGTACTTTGCCTCACTTTTCAGCACTTTGCCACAATTTTCAGCACTTTCCCACAACTTTTATGTACTTTGCCACACTTTTAAGTACTTTGCCACTACTTTTCAGTACTTTGCCACAACTTTTCAGCACTTTGCCACAACTTTTCTGTACTTTGCCACACTTTTCAGTACTTTGCCACTACTTTGCCACAACTTTTCAGTACTTTGCCACACTTTTCAGCACTTTGCCACAACTTTTCAGTACTTTTCCTCAACTTCTCAGTACTTTGCCATACTTTGCCACAACTTTTCAGTACTTTGTCTCAACTTTTCAGTACTTTGCTATACTTTGCCACAACTTTTTAGTAATTTGCCACACTTTTCAGCACTTTCCCACTACTTTAAACTACTTTGAGAATACTTTTCAGCACTTTGCCACTACTTTAAACTATTTTGAGACTACTTTTCAGCACTTTGCCACAACTTTCCAGTACTTTGCCACACTTTTCAGTACTTTGCAACTACTTTGCCACAACTTTTCAGTACTTTGCCACACTTTTCAGCACTTTGCCACAACTTTTCAGTACTTTGCCTCAACTTTTCAGTACTTTGCCATACTTTGCCACAACTTTTCAGTAATTTGCCACACTTTTCAGAACTTTGCCACTACTTTAAACTACTTTGAGACGACTTTTCAGCACTTTGCCACAACTTTCCAGTTCTTTGCCACACTTTTCAGTACTTTGCCACTACTTTGCCACAACTTTTCAGCACTTTGCCACAACTTTTCTGTACTTTGCCTCAACTTTTCAGTACTTTGCCACACTTTTCAGCACTTTGCCACAATTTTCAGCACTTTCCCACAACTTGTATGTACTTTGCCACACTTTTAAGTACTTTGCCACTACTTTGCCACTACTTTGAGACTACTTTTCAGCACTTTGCCACAAATTTCCAGTACTTTGCCACACTTTTCAGTACTTTGACACTACTTTGCCACAACTTTTCAGTTCTTTGCCACTACTTTTCAGTACTTTGCCACAACTTTTCAGCACTTTCCCACTACTTGTATGTCCTTTGCCACAC
Source organism: Saccoglossus kowalevskii (assembly GCF_978046115.1). Lineage (NCBI taxonomy): Eukaryota > Metazoa > Hemichordata > Enteropneusta > Harrimaniidae > Saccoglossus > Saccoglossus kowalevskii. The sequence goes on from NW_028188656.1 coordinate 28,628, forward strand.
TTTTTAGTACTTTGCCAATACATTGCCACTACTTTTCAGTACTTTGCCACTACTTTTCAGTACTTTGCCACAACTTTTCAGCACTTTGCCACAACTTTTCTGTACTCTGCCACACTTTTCAGTACTTTGCCACTACTTTGCCACAACTTTTCTGCACTTTGCCACAACTTTTCAGTACTTTGCCACACTTTTCAGTACTTTGCCACTACTTTGCCACAACTTTTCAGTACTTTGCCACACTTTTCAGCACTTTGCCACAACGTTTCAGTACTTTGCCACAACTTTTCAGCACTTTCCAACAACTTGAATGTACTTTGCCACACTTTTCAGTACTTTGCCAATACTTTGCCATTACTTTTCAGTACTTTGCCATTACGTTTCAGTACTTTGCCACAACTTTTCAGCACTTTGCCACAACTTTTCTGTACTTTGCCACACTTTTCAGTACTTTGCCAATATTTGCCACAACTTTTCAGTACTTTGCCACACTTTTCTGCACTTTGCCACAACTTTTCAGTACTTTGCCTCAACTTTTCAGTACTTTGCCATACTTTGCCACAACTTTTCAGTAATTTGCCACACTTTTCAGCACTTTGCCACTACTTTAAACTACTTTGAGACGACTTTTCAGCACTTTGCCACAACTTTCCAGTTCTTTGCCACACTTTTCAGTACTTTGCCACTACTTTGCCACAACTTTTCAGCACTTTGCCACAACTTTTCTGTACTTTGCCACACTTTTACGTACTTTGCCACTACTTTTCCACAACTTTTCAGTACTTTTCAACACTTTTCAGCACTTTGCCACAACTTTTCAGTACTTTGCCTCAACTTTTCAGTACTTTGCCACACTTTTCAGCACTTTGCCACAATTTTCAGCACTTTCCCACAACTTTTATGTTCTTTGCCACACTTTTAAGTACTTTGCCACTACTTTGCCACTACTTTTCAGTACTTTGCCACTACTTTTCAGTACTTTGCCACAACTTTTCAGCACTTTGCCACAAATTTTCTGTACTTTGCCACACTTTTCAGCACTTTGCCACAACTTGTCAGTACTTTGCCTCAACTTCTCAGTACTTTGCCATACTTTGCCACAACTTTTCAGTACTTTGCCTCAACTTTTCAGTACTTTGCCATACTTTGCCACAACTTTTTAGTAATTTGCCACACTTTTCAGCACTTTCCCACTACTTTAAACTATTTTGAGACTTCTTTTCAGCACTTTGCCACAACTTTCCAGTAATTTGCCACACTTTTCAGTACTTTGCCACTACTTTGCCACAACTTTTCAGTACTTTGCCACTGCCCTTCAGTACTTTGCCACAACTTTTCAGCACTTTCCCACAACTTGTATGTACTTTGCCACACTTTTCAGTACTTTGCCAATACTTTGCCACTACTTTTCAGTACTTTGCCACTACTTTTCAGTACTTTGCCACAACTTTTCAGCACTTTGCCACAACTTTTCTCTACTCTGCCACACTTTTCAGTACTTTGCCACTACTTTGCCACAACTTTTCAGCACGTTGCCACAACTTTTCTGTACTTTGCTACACTTTTCAGTACTTTGCCACTACTTTGCCACAACTTTTCAGTACTTTGCCACACTTTTCAGCACTTTGCCTCAACTTTTCAGTATTTCGCCATACTTTGCCACAACTTTTCATTACTTTGTCACACTTTTCAGCACTTTGCCTCAACTTTTCAGTACTTTGCCTCACCTTTTCAGTACTTTGCCATACTTTGCCACAACTTTTCAATAATTTGCCACACTTTTCAGCACTTTGCCACTACTTTAAACTACGTTGAGACTACTTTTCAGTACTTTGCCACAACTTTTCAGTACTTTGCCTCAACTTTTCAGTATTTCGCCATACTTTGCCACAACTTTTCAGTACTTTGCCTCAACTTTTCAGTATTTCGCCATACTTTGCCACAACTTTTCATTACTTTGTCACACTTTTCAGCACTTTGCCACAACTTTTCAGTACTTTGCCTCACCTTTTCAGTACTTTGCCATACTTTGCCACAACTTTTCAATAATTTGCCACACCTTTCAGCACTTTGCCACTACTTTAAACTACGTTGAGACTACTTTTCAGCACTTTGCCACAACTTTTCAGCACTTTCCCACAACTTGTATGTACTTTGCCACACTTTTCAGTACTTTTTCAATACTTTGCCACTACTTTTCAGTACTTTGCCACTACTTTTCAGTACTTTGCCACAACTGTTCAGCACTTTGCCACAACTTTTCTGTACTCTGCCACAACTTTTCAGTAATTTGCCACACTTTTCAGCACATTCCCACAACTTTTATGTACTTTGCCACACTTTTCATTACTTTGCCACTACTTTGCCACTACTTTCAGTACTTTGCCACTACTTTTCAGTACTTTGCCACAACTTTTCAGCACTTTGCCACAACTTTTCTGTACTCTGCCACAAATTTTCAGTAATTTGCCACACTTGTCAGCACTTTGCCACTACTTTGCACAACTTTGCCACTACTTTGCCACAACTTTTCAGTACTTTGCCACACTTTTCAGCACTTTGCCACTACTTTGCCTCTACTTTCAAGTACTTTGCCACACTTTTCAGTACTTTGCCACTACTTTGCCACAACTGTTTAGTACTTTGCCACACTTTTCAGCACTTTGCCACTACTTTGCCACTACTTTTCAGTACTTTGCCACTACTTTTCAGTACTTTGCCACAACTTTTCAGCACTTTGCCACAACTTTTCTGTACTTTGCCACAACTTTTCACTACTTTGCCACACTTTTCAGCACTTTGCCACAACTTTTCAGTACTTTGCCTCAACTTTTCAGTACTTTGCCATACTTTGCCACAACTTTTTAGTAATTTGCCACACTTTTCAGCACTTTGCCACTACTTTAAACTACTTTGAGACTACTTTTCAGCACTTTGCCACAGCTTTCCAGTACTTTGCCACACTTTTCAGTACTTTGCCACTACTTTGCCACAACCTTTCAATTTTTTGCCACTACTTTTCAGTACTTTGCCACAAATTTTCATCACTTTCCCACAACTTGTATGTACTTTGCCACACTTTTCAGTACTTTGCCAATACTTTGCCACTACTTTTCAGTACTTTGCCACTACTTTTCAGTACTTTGCCACAACTTTTCAGCACTTTGCCACAACTTTTCTGTACTCCGCCACACTTTTCAGTACTTTGCCACTACTTTGCCACAACTTTTCTGCACTTTGCCACAACTTTTCTGTACTTTGCCACACTTTTCAGTACTTTGCCACTACTTTGCCACAACTTTTCAGTACTTTGCCACACTTTTCAGCACTTTGCCACAGGGTTTCAGTACTTTGCCACAACTTTTCAGCACTTTCCCACAACTTGTATGTACTTTGCCACACTTTTCAGTACTTTGCCAATACTTTGCCACTACTTTTCAGTACTTTGCCACTACTTTTCATTACTTTGCCACAACTTTTCAGCACTTTGCCACAACTTTGCTGTACTCTGCCACAACTTTTCAGTAATTTGCCACACTTTTCAGCACTTTGCCACAACCTTTCAGTACTTTGCCTCACCTTTTCAGTACTTTGCCATACTTTGCCACACTTTTCAGTACTTTGCCACTACTTTTCAGTACTTTGCCACAACTTTTCAGCACTTTCCCACAACTTGTATGTACTTTGCCACACTTTTCAGCACTTTGCCAATACTTTGCCACAACTTTTCTGTACTTTACCACACTTTTCAGTACTTCGCCACAACTTTTCAGTACTTTCCCGCAACTTCTCAGTACTATGCCAACTTTGCCACAACTTTTCAGTAATTTGCCACACTTTTCAGCATTTTGCCACTGCTTTTCAGTACTTTGCCACACTTTTCAGCACTTTGCCACAACTTGTCAGTACTTTGCCTACTTTGCCACAACTTTACAATACTTTGCCACACTTTTCAGCACTTAGCCACTACTTTTCACTACTTTGCCACTACTTTTCAGTACTTTGCCACTACTTTTCAGTACTTGCCACCACTTTTCAGCACTTTGCCACAACTTTTCTGTACTTTGCCACACTTTTCTGTACTTTGCCACTACTTTGCCACAACTTTTCAGTACTTTGCCACATTTTTCAGCACTTTGTCACTAATTTCACTACTTTCAAGTATTTGCCACACTTTTCTGTACTTTGCCTCAACTTTTCAGTACTTTGCCACACTTTTCAGTACTTTGCCACAACTTTTCAGCACTTTGCCTCAACGTTTCTGTACTTTGCCACACTTTTCAGTACTTTGCCACACTTTCCAGCACTTTGCCACAACTTTTCAGTACTTTCCTTAATTTGCCACAACTTTACAATACTTTGCCACACTTTTCAGCACTTTGCCACTACTTTTCACAACTTTGCCACTACTTTGCCACAACTTTTTAGTACTTTGCCACACTTTTCAGCACTTTGCCACTACTTTGCCACTACTTTTCAGTACTTTGCCACTACTTTTCAGAACTTTGCCACAACTTTTCAATACTTTGCCACAACTTTTCTGTACTTTGCCACACTTTTCAGTACTTCGCCAATACTTTGCGACAACTTTTCAGTACTTTGCCACACTTTTCATCACTTTGCCACAACTTTTCAGTACTTTGCCTCAACTTTTCAGTACTTTGCCATACTTTGCCACAACTTTTCAGTAATTTGCCACACTTTTCAGCACTTTGCCACTACTTTAAACTACTTTGAGACTACTTTTCAGCACTTTGCCACAACTTTCCAGTACTTTGCCACACTTTTCAGTACTTTGCCACTACTTTGCCACAACTTTTCAGCACTTTGCCACAACTTTTCTGTACTTTGCCACACTTTTACGTACTTTGCCACTACTTTTCCACAACTTTTCAGTACTTTGCCACACTTTTCATCACTTTGCGCCTCAACTTTTCAGTACTTTGCCTCAACTTTTCAGTACTTTGCCACACTTTTCAGCACTTTGCCACAATTTTCAGCACTTTCCCACAACTTTTATGTACTTTGCCACACTTTTAAGTACTTTGCCACTACTTTGCCACTACTTTTCAGTACTTTGCCACTACTTTTCAGTACTTTGCCACAACTTTTCAGCACTTTGCCACAACTTTACTGTACTTTGCCACACTTTTCAGCACTTTGCCACAACTTTTCAGTACTTTGCCTCAACTTCTCAGTACTTTGCCATACTTTGCCACAACTTTTCAGTACTTTGCCATACTTTGCCACAACTTTTTAGTAATTTGCCACACTTTTCAGCACTTTCCCACTACTTTAAACTACTTTGAGACTACTTTTCAGCACTTTGCCACTACTTGTCAGTACTTTGCCACAACTTTTCAGCACTTTGCCACAACTTTTCTGTACTCTGCCACACTTTTCTGTACTTTGCCACTACTTTGCCACAACTTTTCAGTACTTTGCCACATTTTTCAGCACTTTGCCACTAATTTCACTACTTTCAAGTATTTGCCACACTTTTCTGTACTTTGCCTCAACTTTTCAGTACTTTGCCACACTTTTCAGTACTTTGCCACAACTTTTCAGCACTTTGCCACAACGTTTCTGTACTTTGCCACACTTTTCAGTACTTTGCCACACTTTCCAGCACTTTGCCACAACTTTTCAGTACTTTCCTTACTTTGCCACAACTTTACAATACTTTGCCACACTTTTCAGCACTTTGCCACTACTTTCACAACTTTGCCACTACTTTGCCACAACTTTTTAGTACTTTGCCACACTTTTCAGCACTTTGCCACTACTTTGCCACTACTTTTCAGTACTTTGCCACTACTGTTCAGAACTTTGCCACAACTTTTCAATACTTTGCCACAACTTTTCTGTACTTTGCCACACTTTTCAGTACTTCGCCAATACTTTGCCACAACTTTTCAGTACTTTGCCACACTTTTCAGCACTTTGCCACAACTTTTCAGTACTTTGCCTCAACTTTTCAGTACTTTGCCATACTTTGCCACAACTTTTCAGTAATTTGCCACACTTTTCAGCACTTTGCCACTACTTTAAACTACTTTGAGACTACTTTTCAGCACTTTGCCACAACTTTCCAGTACTTTGCCACACTTTTCAGTACTTTGCCACTACTTTGCCACAACTTTTCAGCACTTTGCCACAACTTTTCTGTACTTTGCCACACTTTTACGTACTTTGCCACTACTTTTCCACAACTTTTCAGTACTTTGCCACACTTTTCAGCACTTTGCCACAACTTTTCAGTACTTTGCCTCAACTTTTCAGTACTTTGCCACACTTTTCAGCACTTTGCCACAATTTTCAGCACTTTCCCACAACTTTTATGTACTTTGCCACACTTTTAAGTACTTTGCCACTACTTTGCCACTACTTTTCAGTACTTTGCCACTACTTTTCAGTACTTTGCCACAACTTTTCAGCACTTTGAAACAACTTTACTGTACTTTGCCACACTTTTCAGCACTTTGCCACAACTTTTCAGTACTTTGCCTCAACTTCTCAGTACTTTGCCATACTTTGCCACAACTTTTCAGTACTTTGCCTCAACTTTTCAGTACTTTGCCATACTTTGCCACAACTTTTTAGTAATTTGCCACACTTTTCAGCACTTTCCCACTACTTTAAACTACTTTGAGACTACTTTTCAGCACTTTGCCACTACTTGTCAGTACTTTGCCACAACTTTTCATCACTTTGCCACAACTTTTCTGTACTCTGCCACACTTTTCAGTACTTTGCCACTACTTTGCCACAACTTTTCAGCACTTTGCCACAACTTTTCTGTACTTTGCCACACTTTTCAGTACTTTGCCACTACTTTGCCACAACTTTTCAGTACTTTGCCACACTTTTCAGCACTTTGCCACAACTTTTCAGTACTTTGCCTCAACTTTTCAGTATTTCGCCATACTTTGCCACAACTTTTCATTACTTTGCCACAATTTTCAGCACTTTGCCACAACTTTTCAGTAATTTGCCACACTTTTCAGCACTTTGCCACTACTTTAAACTACGTTGAGTCTACTTTTCAGCACTTTGCCACAACTTTTCAGCACTTTCCCACAACTTGTATGTACTTTGCCACACTTTTCAGTACTTTTTCAATATTTTGCCACTACTTTTCAGTACTTTGCCACTACTTTTCAGTACTTTGCCTCAACTTTTCAGCACTTTGCCACAACTTTTCTGTACTCTGCCAAAACTTTTCAGTAAATTGCCACACTTTTCAGCACTTTCCCACAACTTTTATGTACTTTGTCACACTTTTCAGTACTTTGCCACTACTTTGCCACTACTTTCAGTACTTTGCCACTACTTTTCAGTACTTTGCCACAACTTTTCAGCACTTTGCCACAACTTTTCTGTACTCTGCCACAAATTTTCAGTAATTTGCCACACTTGTCAGCACTTTGCCACTACTTTGCACAACTTTGCCACTACTTTGCCACAACTTTTCAGTACTTTGCCACACTTTTCAGCACTTTGCCACTACTTTGCCTCTACTTTCAAGTACTTTGCCACACTTTTCAGTACTTTGCCACTACTTTGCCACAACTTTTTAGTACTTTGCCACACTTTTCAGCACTTTGCCACTACTTTGCCACTACTTTTCAGTACTTTGCCACTACTTTTCAGTACTTTGCCACTACTTTGCCACAACTTTTCAGTACTTTGTCACTACCCTTCAGTACTTTGCCACAACTTTTCAGCACTTTCCCACAACTTGTATGTACTTTGCCACACTTTTCAGTACTTTGCCAATACTTTGCCACTACTTTTCAGTACTTTGCCACTACTTGTCAGTACTTTGCCACAACTTTTCAGTACTTTGCCTCAACTTTTCAGTACTTTGCCACACTTTTCAGCACTTTGCCACAATTTTCAGCACTTTCCCACAACTTTTATGTACTTTGCCACACTTTTAAGTACTTTGCCACTACTTTGCCACTACTTTTCAGTACTTTGCCACTACTTTTCAGTACTTTGCCACAACTTTTCAGCACTTTGCCACAACTTTACTGTACTTTGCCACACTTTTCAGCACTTTGCCACAACTTTTCAGTACTTTGCCTCAACTTCTCAGTACTTTGCCATACTTTGCCACAACTTTTCAGTACTTTGCCATACTTTGCCACAACTTTTTAGTAATTTGCCACACTTTTCAGCACTTTCCCACTACTTTAAACTACTTTGAGACTACTTTTCAGCACTTTGCCACTACTTGTCAGTACTTTGCCACAACTTTTCAGCACTTTGCCACAACTTTTCTGTACTCTGCCACACTTTTCTGTACTTTGCCACTACTTTGCCACAACTTTTCAGTACTTTGCCACATTTTTCAGCACTTTGCCACTAATTTCACTACTTTCAAGTATTTGCCACACTTTTCTGTACTTTGCCTCAACTTTTCAGTACTTTGCCACACTTTTCAGTACTTTGCCACAACTTTTCAGCACTTTGCCACAACGTTTCTGTACTTTGCCACACTTTTCAGTACTTTGCCACACTTTCCAGCACTTTGCCACAACTTTTCAGTACTTTCCTTACTTTGCCACAACTTTACAATACTTTGCCACACTTTTCAGCACTTTGCCACTACTTTCACAACTTTGCCACTACTTTGCCACAACTTTTTAGTACTTTGCCACACTTTTCAGCACTTTGCCACTACTTTGCCACTACTTTTCAGTACTTTGCCACTACTGTTCAGAACTTTGCCACAACTTTTCAATACTTTGCCACAACTTTTCTGTACTTTGCCACACTTTTCAGTACTTCGCCAATACTTTGCCACAACTTTTCAGTACTTTGCCACACTTTTCAGCACTTTGCCACAACTTTTCAGTACTTTGCCTCAACTTTTCAGTACTTTGCCATACTTTGCCACAACTTTTCAGTAATTTGCCACACTTTTCAGCACTTTGCCACTACTTTAAACTACTTTGAGACTACTTTTCAGCACTTTGCCACAACTTTCCAGTACTTTGCCACACTTTTCAGTACTTTGCCACTACTTTGCCACAACTTTTCAGCACTTTGCCACAACTTTTCTGTACTTTGCCACACTTTTACGTACTTTGCCACTACTTTTCCACAACTTTTCAGTACTTTGCCACACTTTTCAGCACTTTGCCACAACTTTTCAGTACTTTGCCTCAACTTTTCAGTACTTTGCCACACTTTTCAGCACTTTGCCACAATTTTCAGCACTTTCCCACAACTTTTATGTACTTTGCCACACTTTTAAGTACTTTGCCACTACTTTGCCACTACTTTTCAGTACTTTGCCACTACTTTTCAGTACTTTGCCACAACTTTTCAGCACTTTGAAACAACTTTACTGTACTTTGCCACACTTTTCAGCACTTTGCCACAACTTTTCAGTACTTTGCCTCAACTTCTCAGTACTTTGCCATACTTTGCCACAACTTTTCAGTACTTTGCCTCAACTTTTCAGTACTTTGCCATACTTTGCCACAACTTTTTAGTAATTTGCCACACTTTTCAGCACTTTCCCACTACTTTAAACTACTTTGAGACTACTTTTCAGCACTTTGCCACTACTTGTCAGTACTTTGCCACAACTTTTCATCACTTTGCCACAACTTTTCTGTACTCTGCCACACTTTTCAGTACTTTGCCACTACTTTGCCACAACTTTTCAGCACTTTGCCACAACTTTTCTGTACTTTGCCACACTTTTCAGTACTTTGCCACTACTTTGCCACAACTTTTCAGTACTTTGCCACACTTTTCAGCACTTTGCCACAACTTTTCAGTACTTTGCCTCAACTTTTCAGTATTTCGCCATACTTTGCCACAACTTTTCATTACTTTGCCACAATTTTCAGCACTTTGCCACAACTTTTCAGTAATTTGCCACACTTTTCAGCACTTTGCCACTACTTTAAACTACGTTGAGTCTACTTTTCAGCACTTTGCCAGAACTTTTCAGCACTTTCCCACAACTTGTATGTACTTTGCCACACTTTTCAGTACTTTTACAATATTTTGCCACTACTTTTCAGTACTTTGCCACTACTTTTCAGTACTTTGCCTCAACTTTTCAGCACTTTGCCACAACTTTTCTGTACTCTGCCAAAACTTTTCAGTAAATTGCCACACTTTTCAGCACTTTCCCACAACTTTTATGTACTTTGTCACACTTTTCAGTACTTTGCCACTACTTTGCCACTACTTTCAGTACTTTGCCACTACTTTTCAGTACTTTGCCACAACTTTTCAGCACTTTGCCACAACTTTTCTGTACTCTGCCACAAATTTTCAGTAATTTGCCACACTTGTCAGCACTTTGCCACTACTTTGCACAACTTTGCCACTACTTTGCCACAACTTTTCAGTACTTTGCCACACTTTTCAGCACTTTGCCACTACTTTGCCTCTACTTTCAAGTACTTTGCCACACTTTTCAGTACTTTGCCACTACTTTGCCACAACTTTTTAGTACTTTGCCACACTTTTCAGCACTTTGCCACTACTTTGCCACTACTTTTCAGTACTTTGCCACTACTTTTCAGTACTTTGCCACTACTTTGCCACAACTTTTCAGTACTTTGCCACTACCCTTCAGTACTTTGCCACAACTTTTCAGCACTTTCCCACAACTTGTATGTACTTTGCCACACTTTTCAGTACTTTGCCAATACTTTGCCACTACTTTTCAGTACTTTGCCACTACTTGTCAGTACTTTGCCACAACTTTTCAGCACTTTGCTACAACTTTTCTGTACTCTGCCACACTTTTCAGTACTTTGCCACTACATTGCCACAACTTTTCAGCACTTTGCCACAACTTTTCTGTACTTTGCCACACTTTTACGTACTTTGCCACTACTTTTCCACAACTTTTCAGTACTTTGCCACACTTTTCAGCACTTTGCCACAACTTTTCAGTACTTTGCCTCAACTTTTCAGTACTTTGCCACACTGTTCAGCACTTTGCCACAATTTTCAGCACTTTCCCACAACTTTTATGTACTTTGCCACACTTTTAAGTACTTTGCCACTACTTTGCCACTACTTTGAGACTACTTTTCAGCACTTTGCCACAAATTTCCAGTACTTTGCCACACTTTTCAGTACTTTGCCACTACTTTGCCACAACTTTTCAGTTCTTTGCCACTAATTTTCAGTACTTTGCCACAACTTTTCAGCACTTTCCCACAACTTGTATGTCCTTTGCCACACTTTTCAGTACTTTGCCAATACTTTGCCACTACTTTTCTGTACTTTGCCACACTTTTCAGTACTTCGCCACTACTTTGCCACAACTTTTCAGTACTTTGCCACACTTTTCAGCACTTTGCCACAACTTTTCTGTACTCTGCCAAAACTTTTCAGTAAATTGCCACACTTTTCAGCACTTTCCCACAACTTTTATGTACTTTGTCACACTTTTCAGTACTTTGCCACTACTTTGCCACTACTTTCAATACTTTGCCACTACTTTTCAGTACTTTGCCACAACTTTTCAGCACTTTGCCACAACTTTTCTGTACTCTGCCACAAATTTTCAGTAATTTGCCACACTTGTCAGCACTTTGCCACTACTTTGCACAACTTTGCCACTACTTTGCCACAACTTTTCAGTACTTTGCCACACTTTTCAGCACTTTGCCACTACTTTGCCTCTACTTTCAAGTACTTTGCCACACTTTTCAGTACTTTGCCACTACTTTGCCACAACTTTTTAGTACTTTGCCACACTTTTCAGCACTTTGCCACTACTTTGCCACTACTTTTCAGTACTTTGCCACTACTTTTCAGTACTTTGCCACTACTTTGCCACAACTTTTCAGTACTTTGCCACTACCCTTCAGTACTTTGCCACTACTTTGCAGCACTTTCCCACAACTTGTATGTACTTTGCCACACTTTTCAGTACTTTGCCAATACTTTGCCACAACTTTTCAGCACTTTGCTACAACTTTTCTGTACTCTGCCACACTTTTCAGTACTTTGCCAATACTTTGCCACAACTTTTCAGCACTTTGCCACAACTTTTCTGTACTTTGCCACACTTTTACGTACTTTGCCACAACTTTTCAGTACTTTGCCACACTTTTCAGCACTTTGCCACAACTTTTCAGTACTTTGCCTCAACTTTTCAGTACTTTGCCACACTGTTCAGCACTTTGCCACAATTTTCAGCACTTTCCCACAACTTTTATGTACTTTGCCACACTTTTAAGTACTTTGCCACTACTTTGCCACTACTTTGAGACTACTTTTCAGCACTTTGCCACAAATTTCCAGTACTTTGCCACACTTTTCAGTACTTTGCCACTACTTTGCCACAACTTTTCAGTTCTTTGCCACTAATTTTCAGTACTTTGCCACAACTTTTCAGCACTTTCCCACAACTTGTATGTCCTTTGCCACACTTTTCAGTACTTTGCCAATACATTGCCACTACTTTTCAGTACTTTGCCACTACTTTTCAGTACTTTGCCACAACTTTTCAGCACTTTGCCACAACTTTTCTGTACTCTGCCACACTTTTCAGTACTTTGCCACTACTTTGCCACAACTTTTCTGCACTTTGCCACAACTTTTCAGTACTTTGCCACACTTTTCAGTACTTTGCCACTACTTTGCCACAACTTTTCAGTACTTTGCCACACTTTTCAGCACTTTGCCACAATGTTTCAGTACTTTGCCACAACTTTTCAGCACTTTCCAACAACTTGAATGTACTTTGCCACACTTTTCAGTACTTTGCCAATACTTTGCCATTACTTTTCAGTACTTTGCCATTACTTTTCAGTACTTTGCCACAACTTTTCAGCACTTTGCCACAACTTTTCTGTACTTTGCCAATACTTTGCCACAACTTTTCAGTACTTTGCCACACTTTTCAGCACTTTGCCACAATGTTTCAGTACTTTGCCACAACTTTTCAGCACTTTCCAACAACTTGAATGTACTTTGCCACACTTTTCAGTACTTTGCCAATACTTTGCCATTACTTTTCAGTACTTTGCCATTACTTTTCAGTACTTTGCCACACTTTTCAGCCCTTTGCCACAACTTTTCAGTACTTTGCCTCAAATTTTCAGTACTTTGCCACACTTTTCAGCACTTTGCCACAATTTTCAGCACTTTCCCACAACATTAAACTACTTTGAGACTACTTTTCAGCACTTTGCCACTACTTGTCAGTACTTTGCCACAACTTTTCATCACTTTGCCACTACTTTTCTGTACTCTGCCACACTTTTCAGTACTTTGCCACTACTTTGCCACAATTTTTCAGCACTTTGCCACAACTTTTCTGTACTTTGCCACACTTTTCAGTACTTTGCCACTACTTTGCCACAACTTTTCAGTACTTTGCCACACTTTTCAGCACTTTGCCACAACTTTTCATTACTTTGCCTCAACTTTTCAGTATTTCGCCATACTTTGCCACAACTTTTCATTACTTTGCCACACTTTTCAGCACTTTGCCACAACTTTTCAGTACTTTGCCTCACCTTTTCAGTACTTTGCCATACTTTGCCACAACTTTTCAGTAATTTGCCACACTTTTCAGCACTTTGCCACTACTTTAAACTACGTTGAGTCTACTTTTCAGCACTTTGCCACAACTTTTCAGCACTTTTCCACAACTTGTATGTACTTTGCCACACTTTTCAGTACTTTTTCAATACTTTGCCACTACTTTTCAGTACTTTGCCACTACTTTTCAGTACTTTGCCTCAACTTTTCAGCACTTTGCCACAACTTTTCTGTACTCTGCCAAAACTTTTCAGTAAATTGCCACACTTTTCAGCACTTTCCCACAACTTTTATGTACTTTGCCACACTTTTCAGTACTTTGCCACTACTTTGCCACTACTTTCAGTACTTTGCCACTACTTTTCAGTACTTTGCCACAACTTTTCAGCACTTTGCCACAACTTTTCTGTACTCTGCCACAAATTTTCAGTAATTTGCCACACTTGTCAGCACTTTGCCACTACTTTGCACAACTTTGCCACTACTTTGCCACAACTTTTCAGTACTTTGCCACAATTTTCAGCACTTTGCCACTACTTTGCCTCTACTTTCAAGTACTTTGCCACACTTTTCAGTACTTTGCCACTACTTTGCCACAACTTTTTAGTACTTTGCCACACTTTTCAGCACTTTGCCACTACTTTGCCACTACTTTTCAGTACTTTGCCACTACTTTTCAGTACTTTGCCACTACTTTGCCACAACTTTTCAGTACTTTGCCACTACCCTTCAGTACTTTGCCACAACTTTTCAGCACTTTCCCACAACTTGTATGTACTTTGCCACACTTTTCAGTACTTTGCCAATACTTTGCCACTACTTTTCAGTACTTTGCCAATACTTGTCAGTACTTTGCCACAACTTTTCTGCACTTTGCTACAACTTTTCTGTACTCTGCCACACTTTTCAGTACTTTGCCACCACTTTGCCACAACTTTTCAGCACTTTGCCACAACTTTTCTGTACTTTGCCACACTTTTACGTACTTTGCCACTACTTTTCCACAACTTTTCAGTACTTTGCCACACTTTTCAGCACTTTGCCACAACTTTTCAGTACTTTGCCTCAACTTTTCAGTACTTTGCCACACTGTTCAGCACTTTGCCACAATTTTCAGCACTTTCCCACAACTTTTATGTACTTTGCCACACTTTTAAGTACTTTGCCACTACTTTGCCACTACTTTGAGACTACTTTTCAGCACTTTGCCACAAATTTCCAGTACTTTGCCACACTTTTCAGTACTTTGCCACTACTTTGCCACAACTTTTCAGTTCTTTGTCACTAATTTTCAGTACTTTGCCACAACTTTTCAGCACTTTCCCACAACTTGTATGTCCTTTGCCACACTTTTCAGTACTTTGCCAATACATTGCCACTACTTTTCAGTACTTTGCCACTACTTTTCAGTACTTTGCCACAACTTTTCAGCACTTTGCCACAACTTTTCTGTACTCTGCCACACTTTTCAGTACTTTGCCACTACTTTGCCACAACTTTTCTGCACTTTGCCACAACTTTTCAGTACTTTGCCACACTTTTCAGTACTTTGCCACTACTTTGCCACAACTTTTCAGTACTTTGCCACACTTTTCAGCACTTTGCCACAATGTTTCAGTACATTGCCACAACTTTTCAGCACTTTCCAACAACTTGAATGTACTTTGCCACACTTTTCAGTACTTTGCCAATACTTTGCCATTACTTTTCAGTACTTTGCCATTACTTTTCAGTACTTTGCCACAACTTTTCAGCACTTTGCCACAACTTTTCTGTACTTTGCCACACTTTTCAGTACTTTGCCAATACTTTGCCACAACTTTTCAGTACTTTGCCACACTTTTCAGCACTTTGCCACAACTTGTCAGTACTTTGCCTCAACTTGTCAGTACTTTGCCATACTTTGCCACAACTTTTCAGTAATTTGCCACACTTTTCAGCACTTTGCCACTACTTTAAACTACTTTGAGACGACTTTTCAGCACTTTGCCACAACTTTCCAGTTCTTTGCCACACTTTTCAGTACTTTGCCACTACTTTGCCACAACTTTTCAGCACTTTGCCACAACTTGTCTGTACTTTGCCACACTTTTATGTACTTTGCCACTACTTTTCCACAACTTTTCAGTACTTTGCCACACTTTTCAGCCCTTTGCCACAACTTTTCAGTACTTTGCCTCAACTTTTCAGTACTTTGCCACACTTTTCAGCACTTTGCCACAATTTTCAGCACTTTCCCACAACTTTTATGTACTTTGCCACACTTTTAAGTACTTTGCCACTACTTTTCAGTACTTTGCCACTACTTTTCAGTACTTTGCCACAACTTTTCAGCACTTTGCCACAACTTTTCTGTACTTTGCCACACTTTTCAGCACTTTGCCACAACTTTTCAGTACTCTGCCTCAACTTCTCAGTACTTTGCCATACTTTGCCACAACTTTTCAGTACTTTGCCTCAACTTTTCAGTACTTTGCCATACTTTGCCACAACTTTTTAGTAATTTGCCACACTTTTCAGCACTTCCCCACTACTTTAAACTATTTTGAGACTACTTTTCAGCACTTTGCCACAACTTTCCAGTAATTTGCCACACTTTTCAGTACTTTGCCACTACTTTGCCACAACTTTTCAGTACTTTGTCACTGCCCTTCAGTACTTTGCCACAACTTTTCAGCACTTTCCCACAACTTGTATGTACTTTGCCACACTTTTCAGTACTTTGCCAATACTTTGCCACTACTTTTCAGTACTTTGCCACTACTTTTCAATACTTTGCCACAACTTTTCAGCACTTTGCCACAACTTTTCTGTACTCTGCCACACTTTTCAGTACTTTGCCACTACTTTGCCACAACTTTTCAGCACTTTGCCACAACTTTTCTGTACTTTGCCACACTTTTCAGTACTTTGCCACTACTTTGCCACAACTTTTCAGTACTTTGCCACACTTTTCAGCACTTTGCCACAACTTTTCAGTACTTTGCCTCAACTTTTCAGTATTTCGCCATACTTTGCCACAACTTTTCATTACTTTGCCACACTTTTCAGCACTTTGCCACAACTTTTCAGTACTTTGCCTCACCTTTTCATTACTTTGCCATACTTTGCCACAACTTTTCATTAATTTGCCACACTTTTCAGCACTTGCCACTACTTTAAACTACGTTGAGACTACTTTTCAGCACTTTGCCACAACTTTTCAGCACTTTCCCACAACTTGTATGTACTTTGCCACACTTTTCAGTACTTTTTCAATACTTTGCCACTACTTTTCAGTACTTTGCCACTACTTTTCAGTACTTTGCCTCAACTTTTCAGCACTTTGCCACAACTTTTCTGTACTCTGCCACAACTTTTCAGTAATTTGCCACACTTTTCAGCACTTTCCCACAACTTGTATTTACTTTGCCACACTTTTCAGTACTTTGCCACTACTTTGCCACTACTTTCAGTACTTTGCCACTACTTTTCAGTACTTTGCCACACTTGTCAGCACTTTGCCACTACTTTGCACAACTTTGCCACTACTTTGCCACAACTTTTCAGTACTTTGCCACACTTTTCAGCACTTTGTCACTACTTTGCCTCTACTTTCAAGTACTTTGCCACACTTTTCAGTACTTTGCCACTACTTTGCCACAACTTTTTAGTACTTTGCCACACTTTTCATCACTTTGCCACTACTTTGCCACTACTTTTCAGTACTTTGCCACTACTTTTCAGTACTTTGCCACTACTTTGCCACAACTTTTCAGTACTTTGCCACTACCCTTCAGTACTTTGCCACAACTTTTCAGGACTTTTCCACAACTTGTATGTACTTTGCCACACTTTTCAGTACTTTGCCAATACTTTGCCATTACTTTGCCACTACTTTTCAGTACTTTGCCACTACTTGTCAGTACTTTGCCACAACTTTTCAGTACTTTGCCTCAACTTGTCAGTACTTTGCCATACTTTGCCACAACTTTTCAGTAATTTGCCACACTTTTCAGCACTTTGCCACTACTTTAAACTACTTTGAGACGACTTTTCAGCACTTTGCCACAACTTTCCAGTTTTTTGCCACACTTTTCAGTACTTTGCCACTACTTTGCCACAACTTTTCAGCACTTTGCCACAACTTGTCTGTACTTTGCCACACTTTTACGTACTTTGCCACTACTTTTCCACAACTTTTCAGTACTTTGCCACACTTTTCAGCCCTTTGCCACAACTTTTCAGTACTTTGCCACAACTTTTCAGTACTTTGCCACACTTTTCAGCACTTTGCCACAATTTTCAGCACTTTCCCACAACTTTTATGTACTTTGCCACTACTTTTCAGTACTTTGCCACTACTTTTCAGTACTTTGCCACTACTTTTCAGTACTTTGCCTCAACTTTTCAGCACTTTGCCACAACTTTTCTGTACTCTGCCACAACTTTTCAGTAATTTGCCACACTTTTCAGCACTTTCCCACAACTTGTATGTACTTTGCCACACTTTTCAGTACTTTGCCACTACTTTGCCACTACTTTCAGTACTTTGCCACTACTTTTCAGTACTTTGCCACAACTTTTCAGCACTTTGCCACAACTTTTCTGTACTCTGCCACAAATTTTCAGTAATTTGCCACACTTGTCAGCACTTTGCCACTACTTTGCACAACTTTGCCACTACTTTGCCACAACTTTTCAGTACTTTGCCACACTTTTCAGCACTTTGCCACTACTTTGCCTCTACTTTCAAGTACTTTGCCACACTTTTCAGTACTTTGCCACTACTTTGCCACAACTTTTTAGTACTTTGCCACACTTTTCAGCACTTTGCCACTACTTTGCCACTACTTTTCAGTACTTTGCCACTACTTTTCAGTACTTTGCCACTACTTTGCCACAACTTTTCAGTACTTTGCCACTACCCTTCAGTACTGTGCCACAACTTTTCAGCACTTTCCCACAACTTGTATGTACTTTGCCACACTTTTCAGTACTTTGCCAATACTTTGCCACTACTTTTCAGTACTTTGCCACTACTTGTCAGTACTTTGCCACAACTTTTCAGTACTTTGCCTCAACTTGTCAGTACTTTGCCATACTTTGCCACAACTTTTCAGTAATTTGCCACACTTTTCAGCACTTTGCCACTACTTTAAACTACTTTGAGACGACTTTTCATCACTTTGCCACAACTTTCCAGTTCTTTGCCACACTTTTCAGGACTTTGCCACTACTTTGCCACAACTTTTCAGCACTTTGCCACAACTTGTCTGTACTTTGCCACACTTTTACGTACTTTGCCACTACTTTTCCACAACTTTTCAGTACTTTGCCACACTTTTCAGCCCTTTGCCACAACTTTTCAGTACTTTGCCTCAACTTTTCAGTACTTTGCCACACTTTTCAGCACTTTGCCACAATTTTCAGCACTTTCCCACAAATTTTCAGTACTTTGCCACACTTTTCAGCACTTTGCCACAACTTTTCAGTACTTTGCCTCAACTTCTCAGTACTTTGCCATACTTTGCCACAACTTTTCAGTACTTTGCCTCAACTTTTCAGTACTTTGCCATACTTTGCCACAACTTTTTAGTAATTTGCCACACTTTTCAGCACTTCCCCACTAATTTAAACTATTTTGAGACTACTTTTCAGCACTTTGCCACAACTTTCCAGTAATTTGCCACACTTTTCAGTACTTTGCCACTACTTTGCCACAACTTTTCAGTACTATGCCACTGCCCTTCAGTACTTTGCCACAACTTTTCAGCACTTTCCCACAACTTGTATGTACTTTGCCACACTTTTCAGTACTTTGCCAATACTTTGCCACTACTTTTCAGTACTTTGCCACTACTTTTCAGTACTTTGCCACAACTTTTCAGCACTTTGCCACAACTTTTCTGTACTCTGCCACACTTTTCAGTACTTTGCCACTACTTTGCCACAACTTTTCAGCACTTTGCCACAACTTTTCTGTACTTTGCCACACTTTTCAGTACTTTGCCACTACTTTGCCACAACTTGTCAGTACTTTGCCACACTTTTCAGCACTTTGCCACAACTTTTCAGTACTTTGCCTCAACTTTTCAGTATTTCGCCATACTTTGCCACAACTTTTCATTACTTTGCCACACTTTTCAGCACTTTGCCACAACTTTTCAGTACTTTGCCTCACCTTTTCATTACTTTGCCATACTTTGCACAACTTTTCAGTAATTTGCCACACTTTTCAGCACTTGCCACTACTTTAAACTACGTTGAGACTACTTTTCAGCACTTTGCCACAACTTTTCAGCACTTTCCCACAACTTGTATGTACTTTGCCACACTTTTCAGTACTTTTTCAATACTTTGCCACTACTTTTAAGTACTTTGCCACTACTTTTCAGTACTTTGCCTCAACTTTTCAGCACTTTGCCACAACTTTTCTGTATTCTGCCACAACTTTTCAGTAATTTGCCACACTTTTCAGCACTTTCCCACAACTTGTATGTACTTTGCCACACTTTTCAGTACTTTGCCACTACTTTGCCACTACTTTCAGTACTTTGCCACTACTTTTCAGTACTTTGCCACAACTTTTCAGCACTTTGCCACAACTTTTCTGTACTCTGCCACAAATTTTCAGTAATTTGCCACACTTGTCAGCACTTTGCCACTACTTTGCACAACTTTGCCACTACTTTGCCACAACTTTCCAGTACTTTGCCTCAACTTTTCAGTATTTCGCCATACTTTGCCACAACTTTTCATTACTTTGCCACACTTTTCAGCACTTTGCCACAACTTTTCAGTACTTTGCCTCACCTTTTCATTACTTTGCCATACTTTGCCACAACTTTTCAGTAATTTGCCACACTTTTCAGCACTTGCCACTACTTTAAACTACGTTGAGACTACTTTTCAGCACTTTGCCACAACTTTTCAGCACTTTCCCTCAACTTGTATGTACTTTGCCACACTTTTCAGTACTTTTTCAATACTTTGCCACTACTTTTAAGTACTTTGCCACTACTTTTCAGTACTTTGCCTCAACTTTTCAGCACTTTGCCACAACTTTTCTGTACTCTGCCACAACTTTTCAGTAATTTGCCACACTTTTCAGCACTTTCCCATAACTTGTATGTACTTTGCCACACTTTTCAGTACTTTGCCACTACTTTGCCACTACTTTCAGTACTTTGCCACTACTTTTCAGTACTTTGCCACAACTTTTCAGCACTTTGCCACAACTTTTCTGTACTCTGCCACAAATTTTCAGTAATTTGCCACACTTGTCAGCACTTTGCCACTACTTTGCACAACTTTGCCACTACTTTGCCACAACTTTTCAGTACTTTGCCACACTTTTCAGCACTTTGCCACTACTTTGCCACAACTTTTTAGTACTTTGCCACACTTTTCAGCACTTTGCCACTACTTTGCCACTACTTTTCAGTACTTTGCCACTACTTTTCAGTACTTTGCCACTACTTTGCCACAACTTTTCGGTACTTTGCCACTACCCTTCAGTACTTTGCCACAACTTTTCAGCACTTTCCCACAACTTGTATGTACTTTGCCACACTTTTCAGTACTTTGCCAATACTTTGCCACTACTTTTCAGTACTTTGCCACTACTTGTCAGTACTTTGCCACAACTTTTCAGCACTTTGCTACAACTTTTCTGTACTCTGCCACACTTTTCAGTACTTTGCCACTACTTTGCCACAACTTTTCAGCACTTTGCCACAACTTTTCTGTACTTTGCCACACTTTTCAGTACTTTGCCACTACTTTGCCACAACTTTTCAGTACTTTGCCACACTTTTCAGCACTTTGCCACAATTTTTCAGTACTTTGCCTCAACTTTTCAGTATTTCGCCATACTTTGCCACAACTTTTCATTACTTTGCCACACTTTTCAGCACTTTGCCACAACTTTTCAGTACTTTGCCTCACCTTTTCAGTACTTTGCCATACTTTGCCACAACTTTTCAGTAATTTGCCACACTTTTCAGCACTTTGCCACTACTTTAAACTACGTTGAGACTACTTTTCAGCACTTTGCCACAACTTTTCAGCACTTTCCCACAACTTGTATGTACTTTGCCACACTTTTCAGTACTTTTTCAATACTTTGCCACTACTTTTCAGTTCTTTGCCACTACTTTTCAGTACTTTGCCTCAACTTTTCAGCACTTTGCCACAACTTTTCTGTACTCTGCCACAACTTTTCAGTAATTTGCCACACTTTTCAGCACTTTCCCACAACTTTTATGTACTTTGCCACACTTTTCAGTACTTTGCCACTACTTTGCCACTACTTTCAGTACTTTGCCACTACTTTTCAGTACTTTGCCACAACTTTTCAGCACTTTGCCACAACTTTTCTGTACTCTGCCACAAATTTTCAGTAATTTGCCACACTTGTCATCACTTTGCCACTACTTTGCACAACTTTGCCACTACTTTGCCACAACTTTTTAGTACTTTGCCACACTTTTCAGCACTTTGCCACTACTTTGCCTCTACTTTCAAGTACTTTGCCACACTTTTCAGTACTTTGCCACTACTTTGCCACAACTTTTTAGTACTTTGCCACACTTTTCAGCACTTTGCCACTACTTTGCCACTACTTTTCAGTACTTTGCCACTACTTTTTCAGTACTCTGCCACACTTTTCAGTACTTTGCCACAACTTTCCAGTACTTTGCCACACTTTTCAGTACATTGCCACTACTTTGCCACAACTTTTCAGTTCTTTGCCACTACTTTTCAGTACTTTGCCACAAATTTTCAGCACTTTCCCACAACTTGTATGTACTTTACCACACTTTTCAGTTCTTTGCCAATACTTTGCCACTACTTTTCAGTACTTTGCCACTACTTTTCAGTACTTTGCCACAACTTTTCAGCACTTTGCCACAACTTTTCTGTACTCTGCCACACTTTTCAGTACTTTGCCACTACTTTGCCACAACTTTTCTGCACTTTGCCACAATTTTTCTGTACTTTGCCACACTTTTCAGTACTTTGCCACTACTTTGCCACAACTTTTCAGTACTTTGCCACTACTTTTCAGTACCTTGCCACAACTTTTCAGCACTTTGCCACAACTTCTCTGTACTCTGCCACAACTTTTCAGGAATTTGCCACACTTTTCAGCGCTTTGCCACAACCTTTCAGTACTTTGCCTCACCTTTTCAGTACTTTGCCTTACTTTGCCACACTTTTCAGTTCTTTGCCACTACTTTTCAGTACTTTGCCACAACTTTTCAGCACTTTCCCACAACTTGTATGTACTTTGCCACACTTTTCAGTACTTTGCCAATACTTTGCCACTACTTTTCAGTACTTTGCCACTACTTTTCAGTACTTTGCCACAACTTTTCAGCACTTTGCCACAACTTTTCTGTGCTCTGCCACAACTTTTCAGTAATTTGCCACAATTTTCAGCACTTTCCCACAACTTTTATGTACTTTGCCACACTTTTCAGTACTTTGCCACAACTTTGCCACTACTTTTCAGTACTTTGCCACTACTTTTCAGTACTCTGCCACAATTTTTCAGCACTTTGCCACAACTTTTCAGTACTTTGCCACTACTTTGCCACAACGTTTCAGTACTTTGCCACACTTTTCAGTACTTTGCCATACTTTGCCACAACTTTTCAGTAATTTGCCACAATTTTCAGCACTTTGCCACAACTTTTCAGTACTTTGCCACACTTTTCAGTACTTTGCCACTACTTTGCCACAACTTTTTAGTACTTTGTCACACTTTCCAGCACTTTGCCACAACTTGTCAGTACTTTGCCGACTTTGCCACAACTTTACAATACTTTGCCACACTTTTAGCACTTTGCCACTACTTTTCACAACTTAGCCACTACTTTGCCACAACTTTTCAGTACTTTGCCACACTTGTCAGCACTTTGCCACTACTTTTCATTACTTTGCCTCTATTTTCAAGTACTTTGCCACACTTTTCAGTACTTTGCCACTACTTTGCCACACTTTTCAGCACTTTGCCACTGCTTTGCCACTACTTTTAAGTACTTTGCCACACTTTTCAGTACTTTGCCTCAACTTTTCAGTACTTTGCCACTACTTTAAACTACTTTGAGACTACTTTTCAGCACTTTGACACAACTTTCCAGTACTTTGCCACATTTTTCAGTGCTTTGCCACTACTTTGCCACAACTTTTCAGCACTTTGCCACAACTTTTCTGTACTTTGCCACACTTTTCAGTACTTTGCCACTACTTTTCCACAAGTTTTCAGTACTTTGCCACACTTTTCAGCACTTTGCCACAACTGTTCAGTACTTTGCCTCAACTTTTCAGTACTTTGCCACACTTTTCAGCACTTTGCCACTACTTTTCATTACTTTGCCTCTACTTTCAAGTACTTTGCCACACTTTTCAGTACTTTGCCACTACTTTGCCACAACTTTTTAGTACTTTGCCACACTTTTCAGCACTTTGCCACTACTTTTCATTACTTTGCCTCTACTTTTAGTACTTTGCCACACTTTTTAGTACTTTGCCACTACTTTGCCACACTTTGCCACTACTTTGCCACTACTTTGCCACTATTTTTAAGTACTTTGCCACAACTTTTCAGTACTTTGCCACAACTTTTCAGCACTTTGCCACTACTTTTCTGTACTTTGCCACACTTTTCAGTACTTTGCCACTACTTTGCCACAACTTTTCAGTAATTTGCCACACTTTTAAGCACTTTGCTACTACTTTAAACTACTTTGAGACTACTTTTCAGCACTTTGCCACAACTTTCCAGTACTTTGCCACACTTTTCAGTGCTTTGCCACTACTTTGCCACAACTTTTCAGCACTTTGCCACAACTTTTCTGTACTTTGCCACACTTTTCAGTACTTTGCCACTACTTTGCCACAACTTTTCAGTACTTTGCCACACTTTTCAGCACTTTGCCACAGGGTTTCAGTACTTTGCCACAACTTTTCAGCACTTTACCACAACTTGTATGTACTTTGCCACACTTTTCAGTACTTTGCCAATACTTTGCCACTACTTTTCATACTTTGCCACTACTTTTCATTACTTTGCCACAACTTTTCAGCACTTTGCCACAACTTTTCTGTACTCTGCCACAACTTTTCAGTAATTTGCCACACTTTTCAGCACTTTGCCACAACCTTTCAGTACTTTGCCTCACCTTTTCAGTACTTTGCCATACTTTGCCACACTTTTCAGAACTTTGCCACTACTTTTCAGTACTTTGCCACAACTTTTCAGCACTTTCCCACAACTTGTATGTACTTTGCCACACTTTTCAGTACTTTGCCAATACTTTGCCACTACTTTTCTGTACTTTGCCACACTTTTCAGTACTTCGCCACTACTTTGCCACAACTTTTCAGTACTTTGCCACACTTTTCAGCACTTTGCCACAACTTTTCAGTACTTTCCCTCAACTTCTCAGTATTATGCCAACTTTGCCACAACTTTTCAGTAATTTGCCACACTTTTCAGCATTTTGCCACTGCTTTTCAGTACTTTGCCACACTTTTCAGCACTTTGCCACAACTTGTTAGTACTTTGCCTACTTTGCCACAAGTTTACAATACTTTGCCACACTTTTAGCACTTAGCCACTACTTTTCACTACTTTGCCACTACTTTGCCACTACTTTGCCACAACTTTTTACTACTTTCCCACACTTGTCAGCACTTTGCCACTACTTA
Organism: Saccoglossus kowalevskii; assembly: GCF_978046115.1. Classification (NCBI taxonomy): domain Eukaryota; kingdom Metazoa; phylum Hemichordata; class Enteropneusta; family Harrimaniidae; genus Saccoglossus; species Saccoglossus kowalevskii. Next base: position 53,864 of record NW_028188656.1, read on the forward strand.
TCAGTACTTGCCACCACTTTTCAGCACTTTACCACAACTTGTATGTACTTTGCCACACTTTTCTGTACTTTGCCACTACTTTGCCACTACTTTTCATACTTTGCCACTACTTTTCATTACTTTGCCACAACTTTTCAGCACTTTGCCACAACTTTTCTGTACTCTGCCACAACTTTTCAGTAATTTGCCACACTTTTCAGCACTTTGCCACAACCTTTCAGTACTTTGCCTCACCTTTTCAGTACTTTGCCATACTTTGCCACACTTTTCAGAACTTTGCCACTACTTTTCAGTACTTTGCCACAACTTTTCAGCACTTTCCCACAACTTGTATGTACTTTGCCACACTTTTCAGTACTTTGCCAATACTTTGCCACTACTTTTCTGTACTTTGCCACACTTTTCAGTACTTCGCCACTACTTTGCCACAACTTTTCAGTACTTTGCCACACTTTTCAGCACTTTGCCACAACTTTTCAGTACTTTCCCTCAACTTCTCAGTATTATGCCAACTTTGCCACAACTTTTCAGTAATTTGCCACACTTTTCAGCATTTTGCCACTGCTTTTCAGTACTTTGCCACACTTTTCAGCACTTTGCCACAACTTGTTAGTACTTTGCCTACTTTGCCACAAGTTTACAATACTTTGCCACACTTTTAGCACTTAGCCACTACTTTTCACTACTTTGCCACTACTTTGCCACTACTTTGCCACAACTTTTTACTACTTTCCCACACTTGTCAGCACTTTGCCACTACTTATCAGTACTTGCCACCACTTTTCAGCACTTTGCCACAACTTTTCTGTACTTTGCCACACTTTTCTGTACTTTGCCACTACTTTGCCACAACTTTTCAGTACTTTGCCACATTTTTCAGCACTTTGCCACTAATTTCACTACTTTCAAGTACTTTGCCACACTTTTCTGTACTTTGCCTCAACTTTTCAGTACTTTGCCACACTTTTCAGTACTTTGCCACAACTTTTCAGCACTTTGCCACAACGTTTCTGTACTTTGCCACACTTTTCAGTACTTTGCCACACTTTCCAGCACTTTGCCACAACTTTTCAGTACTTTCCTTACTTTGCCACAACTTTACAATACTTTGCCACACTTTTCAGCACTTTGCCACTACTTTTCACAACTTTGCCACTACTTTGCCACAACTTTTTAGTACTTTGCCACACTTTTCAGCACTTTGCCACTACTTTGCCACTACTTTTCAGTACTTTGCCACTACTTTTCAGAACTTTGCCACAACTTTTCAATACTTTGCCACAACTTTTCTGTACTTTGCCACACTTTTCAGTACTTCGCCAATACTTTGCCACAACTTTTCAGTACTTTGCCACACTTTTCAGCACTTTGCCACAACTTTTCAGTACTTTGCCTCAACTTTTCAGTACTTTGCCATACTTTGCCACAACTTTTCAGTAATTTGCCACACTTTTTAGCACTTTGCCACTACTTTAAACTACTTTGAGACTACTTTTCAGCACTTTGCCACAACTTTCCAGTACTTTGCCACACTTTTCAGTACTTTGCCACTACTTTGCCACAACTTTTCAGCACTTTGCCACAACTTTTCTGTACTTTGCCACACTTTTACGTACTTTGCCGCTACTTTTCCACAACTTTTCAGTACTTTGCCACACTTTTCAGCACTTTGCCACGACTTTTCAGTACTTTGCCTCAAATTTTCAGTACTTTGCCACACTTTTCAGCACTTTGCCACAATTTTCAGCACTTTCCAACAACATTTATGTACTTTGCCACACTTTTAAGTACTTTGCCACTACTTTGCACTACTTTTCAGTACTTTGCCACTACTTTTCAGTACTTTGCCACAACCTTTCATCACTTTGCCACAACTTTACTGTACTTTGCCACACTTTTCAGTACTTTGCCTCAACTTCTCAGTACTTTGCCATACTTTGCCATAACTTTTCAGTACTTTGCCTCAACTTTTCAGTAATTTGCCATACTTTGCCACAACTTTTCAGTAATTTGCCACACTTTTCAGCACTTTGCCACTATTTTAAACTACTTTGAGACTACATTTCAGCACTTTGCCACAACTTTCCAGTAATTTGCCACACTTTTCAGTACTTTGCCACTACTTTGCCACACTTTTCAGCACTTTGCCACAACTTTTCAGTACTTTGCCTCAACTTTTCAGTACTTTGCCATACTTTGCCACAACTTTTCAGTAATTTGCCACACTTTTCAGCACTTTGCCACTACTTTAAACTACTTTGAGACTACTTTTCAGCACTTTGCCACAACTTTCCAGTACTTTGCCACACTTTTCAGTACTTTGCCACTACTTTGCCACAACTTTTCAGCACTTTGCCACAACTTTTCTGTACTTTGCCACACTTTTACGTACTTTGCCGCTACTTTTCCACAACTTTTCAGTACTTTGCCACACTTTTCAGCACTTTGCCACAACTTTTCAGTACTTTGCCTCAACTTTTCAGTACTTTGCCACACTTTTCAGCACTTTGCCACAATTTTCAGCACTTTCCAACAACTTTTATGTACTTTGCCACACTTTTCAGTACTTTGCCACTACTTTTCAGTACTTTGCCACAACCTTTCAGCACTTTGCCACAACTTTACTGTACTTTGCCACACTTTTCAGCACTTTGCCACAACTTTTCAGTACTTTGCCTCAACTTCTTAGTACTTTGCCATACTTTGCCATAACTTTTCAGTACTTTGCCTCAACTTTTCAGTAATTTGCCATACTTTGCCACAACTTTTTAGTAATTTGCCACACTTTTCAGCACTTTCCCACTACTTTAAACTACTTTGAGACTACTTTTCAGCACTTTGCCACTACTTGTCAGTACTTTGCCATAACTTTTCAGCACTTTGCCACAACTTTTCTGTACTCTGCCACACTTTTCAGTACTTTGCCACTACTTTGCCACAACTTTTCAGCACTTTGCCACAACTTTTCTGCACTTTGCCACACTTTTCAGCACTTTGCCACTACTTTGCCACAACTTTTCAGTACTTTGCCACACTTTTCAGCACTTTGCCACAACTTTTCAGTACTTTGCCTCAACTTTTCAGTATTTCGCCATACTTTGCCACAACTTTTCATTAGTTTGCCACACTTTTCAGCACTTTGCCACAACTTTTCAGTACTTTGCCTCACCTTTTCATTACTTTGCCATACTTTGCCACAACTTTTCAGCACTTTCCCACAACTTGTATGTACTTTGCCACACTTTTCAGTACTTTTTCAATACTTTGCCACTACTTTTCAGTACTTTGCCACTACTTTTCAGTACTTTGCCTCAACTTTTCAGCACTTTGCCACAACTTTTCTGTACTCTGCCACAAATTTTCAGTAATTTGCCACACTTTTCAGCACTTGGCCACTACTTTGCACAACTTTGCCACTACTTTGCCACAACTTTTCAGTACTTTGCCACACTTTTCAGCACTTTGCCACTACTTTGCCTCTACTTTCAAGTACTTTGCCACACTTTTCAGTACTTTGCCACTACTTTGCCACAACTTTTTAGTACTTTGCCACACTTTTCAGCACTTTGCCACTACTTTGCCACTACTTTTCAGTACTTGGCCACTACTTTTCAGTACTTTGCCACTACTTTGCCACAACTTTTCAGTACTTTGCCACTACCCTTCAGTACTTTGCCACAACTTTTCAGCACTTTCCCACAACTTGTATATACTTTGCCACACTTTTCAGTACTTTGCCAACACTTTGCCAATACTTTTCAGTACTTTGCCACTACTTGTCAGTACTTTGCCACAACTTTTCAGCACTTTGCTACAACTTTTCTGTACTCTGCCACACTTTTCAGTACTTTGCCACTACTTTGCCACAACTTTTCAGCACTTTGCCACAACTTTTCTGTACTTTGCCACACTTTTCAGCACTTTGCCACTACTTTGCCACAACTTTTCAGTACTTTGCCACACTTTTCAGCACTTTGCCACAATTTTTCAGTACTTTGCCTCAACTTTTCAGTATTTCGCCATACTTTGCCACTACTTTTCATTACTTTGCCACACTTTTCAGCACTTTGCCACAACTTTTCAGTACTTTGCCTCACCTTTTCAGTACTTTGCCATACTTTGCCACAACTTTTCAGTAATTTGCCACACTTTTCAGCACTTTGCCACTACTTTAAACTACGTTGAGACTACTTTTCAGCACTTTGCCACAACTTTTCAGCACTTTCCCACAACTTGTATGTACTTTGCCACACTTTTCAGTACTTTTTCAATACTTTGCCACTACTTTTCAGTTCTTTGCCACTACTTTTCAGTACTTTGCCACAACTTTTCAGCACTTTGCCACAACTTTTCTGTACTCTGCCACAACTTTTTAGTAATTTGCCACACTTTTCAGCACTTTCCCACAACTTGTATGTACTTTGCCACACTTTTCAGTACTTTGCCACTACTTTGCCACTACTTTTCAGTACTTTGCCACAACTTTTCAGCACTTTGCCACAACTTTTCTGTACTCTGCCACAAATTTTCAGTAATTTGCCACACTTGTCATCACTTTGCCACTACTTTGCACAACTTTGCCACTACTTTGCCACAACTTTTCAGTACTTTGCCACACTTTTCAGCACTTTGCCACTACTTTGCCTCTACTTTCAAGTACTTTGCCACACTTTTCAGTACTTTGCCACTACTTTGCCACAACTTTTTAGTACTTTGCCACACTTTTCAGCACTTTGCCACTACTTTGCCACTACTTTTCAGTACTTTGCCACTACTTTTCAGTACTTTGCCACAACTTTTCAGCACTGTGCCACAACTTTTCTGTACTTTGCCACAACTTTTCAGTACTTTGCCACACTTTTCAGCACTTTGCCACTACTTTGCCTCTACTTTCAAGTACTTTGCCACACTTTTCAGTACTTTGCCACTACTTTGCCACAACTTTTTAGTACTTTGCCACACTTTTCAGCACTTTGCCACTACTTTGCCACTACTTTTCAGTACTTTGCCACTACTTTTCAGTACTTTGCCACTACTTTGCCACAACTTTTCAGTACTTTGCCACTACCCTTGAGTACTTTGCCACAACTTTTCAGCACTTTCCCACAACTTGTATGTACTTTGCCACACTTTTCAGTACTTTGCCAACACTTTGCCACTACTTTTCAGTACTTTGCCACTACTTGTCAGTACTTTGCCACAACTTTTCAGCACTTTGCTACAACTTTTCTGTTCTCTGCCACACTTTTCAATACTTTGCCACTACTTTGCCACAACTTTTCAGCACTTTGCCACAACTTTTCTGTACTTTGCCACACTTTTCAGTACTTTGCCACTACTTTGCCACAACTTTTCAGTACTTTGCCACACTTTTCAGCACTTTGCCACAATTTTTCAGTACTTTGCCTCAACTTTTCAGTATTTCGCCATACTTTGCCACAACTTTTCATTACTTTGCCACACTTTTCAGCACTTTGCCACAACTTTTCAGTACTTTGCCTCACCTTTTCAGTACTTTGCCATACTTTGCCACAACTTTTCAGTAATTTGCCACACTTTTCAGCACTTTGCCACTACTTTAAACTACGTTGAGACTACTTTTCAGCACTTTGCCACAACTTTTCAGCACTTTCCCACAACTTGTATGTACTTTGCCACACTTTTCAGTACTTTTTCAATACTTTGCCACTACTTTTCAGTTCTTTGCCACTACTTTTCAGTACTTTGCCACAACTTTTCAGCACTTTGCCACAACTTTTCTGTACTCTGCCACAACTTTTCAGTAATTTGCCACACTTTTTCAGCACTTTCCCACAACTTGTATGTACTTTGCCACACTTTTCAGTACTTTGCCACTACTTTGCCACTACTTTCAGTACTTTGCCACTACTTTTCAGTACTTTGCCACAACTTTTCAGCACTTTGCCACAACTTTTCTGTACTCTGCCACAAATTTTCAGTAATTTGCCACACTTGTCAACACTTTGCCACTACTTTGCACAACTTTGCCACTACTTTGCCACAACTTTTCAGTACTTTGCCACACTTTTCAGCACTTTGCCACTACTTTGCCTCTACTTTCAAGTACTTTGCCACACTTTTCAGTACTTTGCCACTACTTTGCCACAACTTTTTAGTACTTTGCCACACTTTTCAGCACTTTGCCACTACTTTGCCACTACTTTTCAGTACTTTGCCACTACTTTTCAGTACTTTGCCACAACTTTTCAGCACTTTGCCACAACTTTTCTGTACTTTGCCACAACTTTTCAGTACTTTGCCACACTTTTCAGCACTTTGCCACAACTTTTCAGTACTTTGCCTCAACTTTTCAGTACTTTGCCATACTTTGCCACAACTTTTTAGTAATTTGCCACACTTTTCAGCACTTTGCCACTACTTTAAACTACTTTGAGACTACTTTTCAGCACTTTGCCACAACTTTCCAGTACTTTGCCACACTTTTCAGTACATTGCCACTACTTTGCCACAACTTTTCAGTTCTTTGCCACTACTTTTCAGTACTTTGCCACAAATTTTCAGCACTTTGCCACAACTTTACAATACTTTGCCACACTTTTAGCACTTTGCCACTACTTTTCACAACTTAGCCACTACTTTGCCACAACTTTTCAGTACTTTGCCACACTTTTCAGCACTTTGCCACTACTTTTCATTACTTTGCCTCTATTTTCAAGTACTTTGCCACACTTTTCAGTACTTTGCCACTACTTTGCCACACTTTTCAGCACTTTGCCACTGCTTTGCCACTACTTTTAAGTACTTTGCCACAACTTTTCAGTACTTTGCCACAAATTTTCTGTACTTCGCCACACTTTTCAGTACTTTGCCACTACTTTGCCACAACTTTTCAGTACTTTGCCACACTTTTCAGTACTTTGCCTCAACTTTTCAGTACTTTGCCACTACTTTAAACTACTTTGAGACTACTTTTCAGCACTTTGCCACAACTTTCCAGTACTTTGCCACATTTTTCAGTGCTTTGCCACACTTTTCAGCACTTTGCCACTACTTTTCATTACTTTGCCTCTACTTTCAAGTACTTTGCCACACTTTTCAGTACTTTGCCACTACTTTGCCACAACTTTTTAGTACTTTGCCACACTTTTCAGCACTTTGCCACTACTTTTCATTACTTTGCCTCTACTTTTAGTACTTTGCCACACTTTTTAGTACTTTGCCACTACTTTGCCACACTTTGCCACTACTTTGCCACTACTTTGCCACTATTTTTAAGTACTTTGCCACAACTTTTCAGTACTTTGCCACAACTTTTCAGCACTTTGCCACAACTTTTCTGTACTTTGCCACACTTTTCAGTACTTTGCCACTACTTTGCCACAACTTTTCAGTAATTTGCCACACTTTTAAGCACTTTGCTACTACTTTAAACTACTTTGAGACTACTTTTCAGCACTTTGCCACAACTTTCCAGTACTTTGCCACACTTTTCAGTGCTTTGCCACTACTTTGCCACAACTTTTCAGCACTTTGCCACAACTTTTCTGTACTTTGCCACACTTTTCAGTACTTTGCCACTACTTTGCCACAACTTTTCAGTACTTTGCCACACTTTTCAGCACTTTGCCACAGGGTTTCAGTACTTTGCCACAACTTTTCAGCACTTTACCACAACTTGTATGTACTTTGCCACACTTTTCAGTACTTTGCCAATACTTTGCCACTACTTTTCATACTTTGACACTACTTTTCATTACTTTGCCACAACTTTTCAGCACTTTGCCACAACTTTTCTGTACTCTGCCACAACTTTTCAGTAATTTGCCACACTTTTCAGCACTTTGCCACAACCTTTCAGTACTTTGCCTCACCTTTTCAGTACTTTGCCATACTTTGCCACACTTTTCAGAACTTTGCCACTACTTTTCAGTACTTTGCCACAACTTTTCAGCACTTTCCCACAACTTGTATGTACTTTGCCACACTTTTCAGTACTTTGCCAATACTTTGCCACTACTTTTCTGTACTTTGCCACACTTTTCAGTACTTCGCCACTACTTTGCCACAACTTTTCAGTACTTTGCCACACTTTTCAGCACTTTGCCACAACTTTTCAGTACTTTCCCTCAACTTCTCAGTACTATGCCAACTTTGCCACAACTTTTCAGTAATTTGCCACACTTTTCAGCATTTTGCCACTGCTTTTCAGTACTTTGCCACACTTTTCAGCACTTTGCCACAACTTGTTAGTACTTTGCCTACTTTGCCACAAGTTTACAATACTTTGCCACACTTTTAGCACTTAGCCACTACTTTTCACTACTTTGCCACTACTTTGCCACTACTTTGCCACAACGTTTTACTACTTTCCCACACTTGTCAGCACTTTGCCACTACTTTTCAGTACTTGCCACCACTTTTCAGCACTTTGCCACAACTTTTCTGTACTTTGCCACACTTTTCTGTACTTTGCCACTACTTTGCCACAACTTTTCAGTACTTTGCCACATTTTTCAGCACTTTGCCACTAATTTCACTACTTTCAAGTACTTTGCCACACTTTTCTGTACTTTGCCTCAACTTTTCAGTACTTTGCCACACTTTTCAGTACTTTGCCACAACTTTTCAGCACTTTGCCACAACGTTTCTGTACTTTGCCACACTTTTCAGTACTTTGCCACACTTTCCAGCACTTTGCCACAACTTTTCAGTACTTTCCTTACTTTGCCACAACTTTACAATACTTTGCCACACTTTTCAGCACTTTGCCACTACTTTTCACAACTTTGCCACTACTTTGCCACAACTTTTTAGTACTTTGCCACACTTTTCAGCACTTTGCCACTACTTTGCCACTACTTTTCAGTACTTTGCCACTACTTTTCAGAACTTTGCCACAACTTTTCAATACTTTGCCACAACTTTTCTGTACTTTGCCACACTTTTCAGTACTTCGCCAATACTTTGCCACAACTTTTCAGTACTTTGCCACACTTTTCAGCACTTTGCCACAACTTTTCAGTACTTTGCCTCAACTTTTCAGTACTTTGCCATACTTTGCCACAACTTTTCAGTAATTTGCCACACTTTTTAGCACTTTGCCACTACTTTAAACTACTTTGAGACTACTTTTCAGCACTTTGCCACAACTTTCCAGTACTTTGCCACACTTTTCAGTACTTTGCCACTACTTTGCCACAACTTTTCAGCACTTTGCCACAACTTTTCTGTACTTTGCCACACTTTTACGTACTTTGCCGCTACTTTTCCACAACTTTTCAGTACTTTGCCACACTTTTCAGCACTTTGCCACGACTTTTCAGTACTTTGCCTCAAATTTTCAGTACTTTGCCACACTTTTCAGCACTTTGCCACAATTTTCAGCACTTTCCAACAACATTTATGTACTTTGCCACACTTTTAAGTACTTTGCCACTACTTTGCACTACTTTTCAGTACTTTGCCACTACTTTTCAGTACTTTGCCACAACCTTTCATCACTTTGCCACAACTTTACTGTACTTTGCCACACTTTTCAGTACTTTGCCTCAACTTCTCAGTACTTTGCCATACTTTGCCATAACTTTTCAGTACTTTGCCTCAACTTTTCAGTAATTTGCCATACTTTGCCACAACTTTTCAGTAATTTGCCACACTTTTCAGCACTTTGCCACTATTTTAAACTACTTTGAGACTACATTTCAGCACTTTGCCACAACTTTCCAGTAATTTGCCACACTTTTCAGTACTTTGCCACTACTTTGCCACACTTTTCAGCACTTTGCCACAACTTTTCAGTACTTTGCCTCAACTTTTCAGTACTTTGCCATACTTTGCCACAACTTTTCAGTAATTTGCCACACTTTTCAGCACTTTGCCACTACTTTAAACTACTTTGAGACTACTTTTCAGCACTTTGCCACAACTTTCCAGTACTTTGCCACACTTTTCAGTACTTTGCCACTACTTTGCCACAACTTTTCAGCACTTTGCCACAACTTTTCTGTACTTTGCCACACTTTTACGTACTTTGCCGCTACTTTTCCACAACTTTTCAGTACTTTGCCACACTTTTCAGCACTTTGCCACAACTTTTCAGTACTTTGCCTCAACTTTTCAGTACTTTGCCACACTTTTCAGCACTTTGCCACAATTTTCAGCACTTTCCAACAACTTTTATGTACTTTGCCACACTTTTCAGTACTTTGCCACTACTTTTCAGTACTTTGCCACAACCTTTCAGCACTTTGCCACAACTTTACTGTACTTTGCCACACTTTTCAGCACTTTGCCACAACTTTTCAGTACTTTGCCTCAACTTCTTAGTACTTTGCCATACTTTGCCATAACTTTTCAGTACTTTGCCTCAACTTTTCAGTAATTTGCCATACTTTGCCACAACTTTTTAGTAATTTGCCACACTTTTCAGCACTTTCCCACTACTTTAAACTACTTTGAGACTACTTTTCAGCACTTTGCCACTACTTGTCAGTACTTTGCCATAACTTTTCAGCACTTTGCCACAACTTTTCTGTACTCTGCCACACTTTTCAGTACTTTGCCACTACTTTGCCACAACTTTTCAGCACTTTGCCACAACTTTTCTGCACTTTGCCACACTTTTCAGCACTTTGCCACTACTTTGCCACAACTTTTCAGTACTTTGCCACACTTTTCAGCACTTTGCCACAACTTTTCAGTACTTTGCCTCAACTTTTCAGTATTTCGCCATACTTTGCCACAACTTTTCATTAGTTTGCCACACTTTTCAGCACTTTGCCACAACTTTTCAGTACTTTGCCTCACCTTTTCATTACTTTGCCATACTTTGCCACAACTTTTCAGCACTTTCCCACAACTTGTATGTACTTTGCCACACTTTTCAGTACTTTTTCAATACTTTGCCACTACTTTTCAGTACTTTGCCACTACTTTTCAGTACTTTGCCTCAACTTTTCAGCACTTTGCCACAACTTTTCTGTACTCTGCCACAAATTTTCAGTAATTTGCCACACTTTTCAGCACTTGGCCACTACTTTGCACAACTTTGCCACTACTTTGCCACAACTTTTCAGTACTTTGCCACACTTTTCAGCACTTTGCCACTACTTTGCCTCTACTTTCAAGTACTTTGCCACACTTTTCAGTACTTTGCCACTACTTTGCCACAACTTTTTAGTACTTTGCCACACTTTTCAGCACTTTGCCACTACTTTGCCACTACTTTTCAGTACTTTGCCTCAACTTTTCAGTAATTTGCCATACTTTGCCACAACTTTTTAGTAATTTGCCACACTTTTCAGCACTTTCCCACTACTTTAAACTACTTTGAGACTACTTTTCAGCACTTTGCCACTACTTGTCAGTACTTTGCCATAACTTTTCAGCACTTTGCCACAACTTTTCTGTACTCTGCCACACTTTTCAGTACTTTGCCACTACTTTGCCACAACTTTTCAGCACTTTGCCACAACTTTTCTGCACTTTGCCACACTTTTCAGCACTTTGCCACTACTTTGCCACAACTTTTCAGTACTTTGCCACACTTTTCAGCACTTTGCCACAACTTTTCAGTACTTTGCCTCAACTTTTCAGTATTTCGCCATACTTTGCCACAACTTTTCATTAGTTTGCCACACTTTTCAGCACTTTGCCACAACTTTTCAGTACTTTGCCTCACCTTTTCATTACTTTGCCATACTTTGCCACAACTTTTCAGCACTTTCCCACAACTTGTATGTACTTTGCCACACTTTTCAGTACTTTTTCAATACTTTGCCACTACTTTTCAGTACTTTGCCACTACTTTTCAGTACTTTGCCTCAACTTTTCAGCACTTTGCCACAACTTTTCTGTACTCTGCCACAAATTTTCAGTAATTTGCCACACTTTTCAGCACTTGGCCACTACTTTGCACAACTTTGCCACTACTTTGCCACAACTTTTCAGTACTTTGCCACACTTTTCAGCACTTTGCCACTACTTTGCCTCTACTTTCAAGTACTTTGTCACACTTTTCAGTACTTTGCCACTACTTTGCCACAACTTTTTAGTACTTTGCCACACTTTTCAGCACTTTGCCACTACTTTGCCACTACTTTTCAGTACTTTGCCACTACTTTTCAGTACTTTGCCACTACTTTGCCACAACTTTTCAGTACTTTGCCACTACCCTTCAGTACTTTGCCACAACTTTTCAGCACTTTCCCACAACTTGTATATACTTTGCCACACTTTTCAGTACTTTGCCAACACTTTGCCAATACTTTTCAGTACTTTGCCACTACTTGTCAGTACTTTGCCACAACTTTTCAGCACTTTGCTACAACTTTTCTGTACTCTGCCACACTTTTCAGTACTTTGCCACTACTTTGCCACAACTTTTCAGCACTTTGCCACAACTTTTCTGTACTTTGCCACACTTTTCAGCACTTTGCCACTACTTTGCCACAACTTTTCAGTACTTTGCCACACTTTTCAGCACTTTGCCACAATTTTTCAGTACTTTGCCTCAACTTTTCAGTATTTCGCCATACTTTGCCACTACTTTTCATTACTTTGCCACACTTTTCAGCACTTTGCCACAACTTTTCAGTACTTTGCCTCACCTTTTCAGTACTTTGCCATACTTTGCCACAACTTTTCAGTAATTTGCCACACTTTTCAGCACTTTGCCACTACTTTAAACTACGTTGAGACTACTTTTCAGCACTTTGCCACAACTTTTCAGCACTTTCCCACAACTTGTATGTACTTTGCCACACTTTTCAGTACTTTTTCAATACTTTGCCACTACTTTTCAGTTCTTTGCCACTACTTTTCAGTACTTTGCCACAACTTTTCAGCACTTTGCCACAACTTTTCTGTACTCTGCCACAACTTTTCAGTAATTTGCCACACTTTTCAGCACTTTCCCACAACTTGTATGTACTTTGCCACACTTTTCAGTACTTTGCCACTACTTTGCCACTACTTTCAGTACTTTGCCACTACTTTTCAGTACTTTGCCACAACTTTTCAGCACTTTGCCACAACTTTTCTGTACTCTGCCACAAATTTTCAGTAATTTGCCACACTTGTCATCACTTTGCCACTACTTTGCACAACTTTGCCACTACTTTGCCACAACTTTTCAGTACTTTGCCACACTTTTCAGCACTTTGCCACTACTTTGCCTCTACTTTCAAGTACTTTGCCACACTTTTCAGTACTTTGCCACTACTTTGCCACAACTTTTTAGTACTTTGCCACACTTTTCAGCACTTTGCCACTACTTTGCCACTACTTTTCAGTACTTTGCCACTACTTTTCAGTACTATGCCACAACTTTTCAGCACTGTGCCACAACTTTTCTGTACTTTGCCACAACTTTTCAGTACTTTGCCACACTTTTCAGCACTTTGCCACTACTTTGCCTCTACTTTCAAGTACTTTGCCACACTTTTCAGTACTTTGCCACTACTTTGCCACAACTTTTTAGTACTTTGCCACACTTTTCAGCACTTTGCCACTACTTTGCCACTACTTTTCAGTACTTTGCCACTACTTTTCAGTACTTTGCCACTACTTTGCCACAACTTTTCAGTACTTTGCCACTACCCTTGAGTACTTTGCCACAACTTTTCAGCACTTTCCCACAACTTGTATGTACTTTGCCACACTTTTCAGTACTTTGCCAACACTTTGCCACTACTTTTCAGTACTTTGCCACTACTTGTCAGTACTTTGCCACAACTTTTCAGCACTTTGCTACAACTTTTCTGTACTCTGCCACACTTTTCAATACTTTGCCACTACTTTGCCACAACTTTTCACCACTTTGCCACAACTTTTCTGTACTTTGCCACACTTTTCAGTACTTTGCCACTACTTTGCCACAACTTTTCAGTACTTTGCCACACTTTTCAGCACTTTGCCACAATTTTTCAGTACTTTGCCTCAACTTTTCAGTATTTCGCCATACTTTGCCACAACTTTTCATTACTTTGCCACACTTTTCAGCACTTTGCCACAACTTTTCAGTACTTTGCCTCACCTTTTCAGTACTTTGCCATACTTTGCCACAACTTTTCAGTAATTTGCCACACTTTTCAGCACTTTGCCACTACTTTAAACTACGTTGAGACTACTTTTCAGCACTTTGCCACAACTTTTCAGCACTTTCCCACAACTTGTATGTACTTTGCCACACTTTTCAGTACTTTTTCAATACTTTGCCACTACTTTTCAGTTCTTTGCCACTACTTTTCAGTACTTTGCCACAACTTTTCAGCACTTTGCCACAACTTTTCTGTACTCTGCCACAACTTTTCAGTAATTTGCCACACTTTTCAGCACTTTCCCACAACTTGTATGTACTTTGCCACACTTTTCAGTACTTTGCCAATACTTTTCAGTACTTTGCCACAACTTTTCAGCACTTTGCCACAACTTTTCTGTACTCTGCCACAAATTTTCAGTAATTTGCCACACTTGTCATCACTTTGCCACTACTTTGCACAACTTTGCCACTACTTTGCCACAACTTTTCAGTACTTTGCCACACTTTTCAGCACTTTGCCACTACTTTGCCTCTACTTTCAAGTACTTTGCCACACTTTTCAGTACTTTGCCACTACTTTGCCACAACTTTTTAGTACTTTGCCACACTTTTCAGCACTTTGCCACTACTTTGCCACTACTTTTCAGTACTTTGCCACTACTTTTCAGTACTTTGCCACAACTTTTCAGCACTTTGCCACAACTTTTCTGTACTTTGCCACAACTTTTCAGTACTTTGCCACACTTTTCAGCACTTTGCCACAACTTTTCAGTACTTTGCCTCAACTTTTCAGTACTTTGCCATACTTTGCCACAACTTTTTAGTAATTTGCCACACTTTTCAGCACTTTGCCACTACTTTAAACTACTTTGAGACTACTTTTCAGCACTTTGCCACAACTTTCCAGTACTTTGCCACACTTTTCAGTACATTGCCACTACTTTGCCACAACTTTTCAGTTCTTTGCCACTACTTTTCAGTACTTTGCCACAAATTTTCAGCACTTTCCCACAACTTGTATGTACTTTGCCACACTTTTCAGTTCTTTGCCAATACTTTGCCACTACTTTTCAGTACTTTGCCACTACTTTTCAGTACTTTGCCACAACTTTTCAGCACTTTGCCACAACTTTTCTGTACTCTGCCACACTTTTCAGTACTTTGCCACTACTTTGCCACAACTTTTCTGCACTTTGCCACAACTTTTCTGTACTTTGCCACTACTTTTCAGTACTTTGCCACAACTTTTCAGCACTTTGCCACAACTTTTCTGTACTCTGCCACAACTTTTCAGGAATTTGCCACACTTTTCAGCGCTTTGCCACAACTTTTCAGTACTTTGCCTCACCTTTTCAGTACTTTGCCATACTTTGCCACACTTTTCAGTACTTTGCCACTACTTTTCAGTACTTTGCCACAACTTGTCAGCACTTTCCCACAACTTGTATGTACTTTGCCACACTTTTCAGTACTTTGCCAATACTTTGCCACTACTTTTCAGTACTTTGCCACTACTTTTCAGTACTTTGCCACAACTTTTCTGCACTTTGCCACAACTTTTCTGTACTCTGCCACAACTTTTCAGTAATTTGCCACAATTTTCAGCACTTTCCCACAACTTGTATGTACTTTGCCACACTTTTCAGTACTTTGCCACAACTTTGCCACTACTTTTCAGTACTTTGCCACTACTTTTCAGTACTCTGCCACAACTTTTCAGCACTTTGCCACAACTTTTCAGTACTTTGCCACTACTTTGCCACAACGTTTCAGTACTTTGCCACACTTTTCAGTACTTTGCCATACTTTGCCACAACTTTTCAGTAATTTGCCACAATTTTCAGCACATTGCCACAACTTTTCAGTACTTTGCCACACTTTTCAGTACTTTGCCACTACTTTGCCACAACTTTTTAGTACTTTGCCACACTTTCCAGCACTTTGCCACAACTTGTCAGTACTTTGCCGACTTTGCCACAACTTTACAATACTTTGCCACACTTTTAGCACTTTGCCACTACTTTGCCACAACTTTTCAGCACTTTGCCACTACTTTTCATTACTTTGCCTCTATTTTCAAGTACTTTGCCACACTTTTCAGTACTTTGCCACTACTTTGCCACACTTTTCAGCACTTTGCCACTACTTTGCCACTACTTTTAAGTACTTTGCCACAACTTTTCAGTACTTTGCCACAAATTTTCTGTACTTCGCCACACTTTTCAGTACTTTGCCACTACTTTGCCACAACTTTTCAGTACTTTGCCACACTTTTCAGCACTTTGCCACAACTTTTCAGTACTTTGCCTCAACTTTTCAGTACTTTGCCACTACTTTAAACTACTTTGAGACTACTTTTCAGCACTTTGCCACAACTTTCCAGTACTTTGCCACACTTTTCAGTGCTTTGCCACTACTTTGCCACAACTTTTCAGCACTTTGCCACAACTTTTCTGTACTTTGCCACACTTTTCAGTACTTTGCCACTACTTTTCCACAACTTTTCAGTACTTTGCCACACTTTTCAGCACTTTGCCACAACTGTTCAGTACTTTGCCTCAACTTTTCAGTACTTTGCCACACTTTTCAGCACTTTGCCACTACTTTTCATTACTTTGCCTCTACTTTCAAGTACTTTGCCACACTTTTCAGTACTTTGCCACTACTTTGCCACAACTTTTTAGTACTTTGCCACACTTTTCAGCACTTTGCCACTACTTTTCATTACTTTGCCTCTACTTTTAGTACTTTGCCACACTTTTCAGTACTTTGCCAATACTTTGCCACTACTTTTCAGTACTTTGCCACTACTTTTCAGTACTTTGCCACAACTTTTCAGCACTTTGCCACAACCTTTCTGTACTCTGCCACAACTTTTCAGTAATTTGCCACAATTTTCAGCACTTTCCCACAACTTTTATGTACTTTGCCACACTTTTCAGTACTTTGCCACAACTTTGCCACTACTTTTCAGTACTTTGCCACTACTTTTCAGTACTCTGCCACAACTTTTCAGCACTTTGCCACAACTTTTCAGTACTTTGCCACTACTTTGCCACAACGTTTCAGTACTTTGCCACACTTTTCAGTACTTTGCCACAACTTTTCAGTAATTTGCCACAATTTTCAGCACTTTGCCACAACTTTTCAGTACTTTGCCACACTTTTCAGTACTTTGCCACTACTTTGCCACAACTTTTGAGTACTTTGCCACACTTTCCAGCACTTTGCCACAACTTGTCAGTACTTTGCCGACTTTGCCACAACTTTACAATACTTTGCCACACTTTTAGCACTTTGCCACTACTTTTCACAACTTAGCCACTACTTTGCCACAACTTTTCAGTACTTTGCCACACTTTTCAGCACTTTGCCACTACTTTTCATTACTTTGCCTCTATTTTCAAGTACTTTGCCACACTTTTCCGTACTTTGCCACTACTTTGCCACACTTTTCAGCACTTTGCCACTACTTTGCCACTACTTTTAAGTACTTTGCCACAACTTTTCAGTACTTTGCCACAAATTTTCTGTACTTCGCCACACTTTTCAGTACTTTGCCACTACTTTGCCACAACTTTTCAGTACTTTGCCACACTTTTCAGCACTTTGCCACAACTTTTCAGTACTTTGCCTCAACTTTTCAGTACTTTGCCAATACTTTAAACTACTTTGAGACTACTTTTCAGCACTTTGCCACAACTTTCCAGTACTTTGCCACACTTTTCAGTGCTTTGCCACTACTTTGCCAGAACTTTTCAGCACTTTGCCACAACTTTTCAGTACTTTGCCACTACTTTAAACTACTTTGAGACTACTTTTCAGCACTTTTCCACAACTTTTCAGTACTTTGCCACACTTTTCAGCACTTTGCCACAACTGTTCAGTACTTTGCCTCAACTTTTCAGTACTTTGCCACACTTTTCAGCACTTTGCAACTACTTTTCATTACTTTGCCTCTACTTTCAAGTACTTTGCCACACTTTTCAGTACTTTGCCACTACTTTGCCACAACTTTTTAGTACTTTGCCACACTTTTCTGCACTTTGCCACTACTTTTCATTACTTTGCCTCTACTTTTAGTACTTTGCCACACTTTTCAGTACTTTGCCACTACTTTGCCACACTTTGCCACTACTTTGCCACTACTTTGCCACTACTTTTAAGTACTTTGCCACAACTTTTCAGTACTTTGCCACAACTTTTCAGCACTTTGCCACAACTTTTCTGTACTTTGCCACACTTTTCAGTACTTTGCCACTACTTTGCCACAACTTTTCAGTAATTTGCCACACTTTTAAGCACTTTGCTACTACTTTAAACTACTTTGAGACTACTTTTCAGCACTTTGCCACAACTTTTCAGCACTTTGCCACAACTTTTCTGTACTTTGCCACACTTTTCAGTACTTTGCCACACTTTTCAGTACTTTGCCACTACTTTTCCACAACTTTTCAGTACTTTGCCACACTTTTCAGCACTTTGCCACAACTGTTCAGTACTTTGCCTCAACTTTTCAGTACTTTGCCATAATTTGCCACAACGTTTCAGTACTTTGCCACACTTTTCAGCACTTTGCCACAACTTTTCTGTACTCTGCCACAACTTTTCAGTAATTTGCCACAATTTTCAGCACTTTCCCACAACTTTTATGTACTTTGCCACACTTTTCAGTACTTTGCCACAACTTTGCCACTACTTTTCAGAACTTTGCCACTACTTTTCAGTACTCTGCCACAACTTTTCTGCACTTTGCCACAACTTTTCAGTACTTTGCCACTACTTTGCCACAACGTTTCAGTACTTTGCCACACTTTTCAGTACTTTGCCACTACTTTGCCACAACTTTTCAGTACTTTGCCACACTTTTCAGCACTTTGCCACAACTTTTCAGTACTTTGCCTCAACTTTTCAGTACTTTGCCATACTTTGCCACAACTTTTTAGTAATTTGCCACACTTTTCAGCACTTTGCCACTACTTTAAACTACTTTGAGACTACTTTTCTGCACTTTGCCACAACTTTCCAGTACTTTGCCACACTTTTCAGTACATTGCCACTACTTTGCCACAACTTTTCAGTTCTTTGCCACTACTTTTCAGTACTTTGCCACAAATTTTCAGCACTTTCCCACAACTTGTATGTACTTTGCCACACTTTTCAGTTCTTTGCCAATACTTTGCCACTACTTTTCAGTACTTTGCCACTACTTTTCAGTACTTTGCCACAACTTTTCAGCACTTTGCCACAACTTTTCTGTACTCTGCCACACTTTTCAGTACTTTGCCACTACTTTGCCACAACTTTTCTGCACTTTGCCACAACTTTTCTGTACTTTGCCACACTTTTCAGTACTTTGCCACTATTTTGCCACAACTTTTCAGTACTTTGCCACTACTTTTCAGTACATTGCCACAACTTTTCAGCACTTTTCCACAACTTTTCTGTACTCTGCCACAACTTTTCAGGAATTTGCCACACTTTTCAGCGCTTTGCCACAACTTTTCAGTACTTTGCCTCACTTTTTCAGTACTTTGCCATACTTTGCCACACTTTTCAGTACTTTGCCACTACTTTTCAGTACTTTGCCACAACTTTTCAGCACTTTCCCACAACTTGTATGTACTTTGCCACACTTTTCAGTACTTTGCCAATACTTTGCCATTACTTTTCAGTACTTTGCCACTACTTTTCAGTACTTTGCCACAACTTTTCAGCACTTTGCCACAACTTTTCTGTACTCTGCCACAACTTTTCAGTAATTTGCCACAATTTTCAGCACTTTCCCACAACTTTTATGTACTTTGCCACACTTTTCAGTACTTTGCCACAACTTTGCCACTACTTTTCAGTACTTTGCCACTACTTTTCAGTACTCTGCCACAACTTTTCAGCACTTTGCCACAACTTTTCAGTACTTTGCCACTACTTTGCCACAACGTTTCAGTACTTTGCCACACTTTTCAGTACTTTGCCATACTTTGCAACAACTTTTCAGTAATTTGCCACAATTTTCAGCACTTTGCCACAACTTTTCAGTACTTTGCCACACTTTTCAGTACTTTGCCACTACTTTGCCACAACTTTTTAGTACTTTGCCACACTTTCCAGCACTTTGCCACAACTTGTCAGTACTTTGGCGACTTTGCCACAACTTTACAATACTTTGCCACACTTTTAGCACTTTGCCACTACTTTTCACAACTTAGCCACTACTTTGCCGCAACTTTTCAGTACTTTGCCACACTTTTCAGCACTTTGCCACTACTTTTCATTACTTTGCCTCTATTTTCAAGTACTTTGCCACACTTTTCAGTACTTTGCCACTACTTTGCCACACTTTTCAGCACTTTGCCACTACTTTGCCACTACTTGTAAGTACTTTGCCACAACTTTTCAGTACTTTGCCACAAATTTTCTGTACTTCGCCACACTTTTCAGTACTTTGCCACTACTTTGCCACAACTTTTCAGTACTTTGCCACACTTTTCAGCACTTTGCCACAACTTTTCAGTACTTTGCCTCAACTTTTCAGTACTTTGCCACTACTTTAAACTACTTTGAGACTACTTTTCAGCACTTTGCCACAACTTTCCAGTACTTTGCCACACTTTTCAGTGCTTTGCCACTACTTTGCCACAACTGTTCAGCACTTTGCCACAACTTTTCTGTACTTTGCCACACTTTTCAGTACTTTGCCACTACTTTTCCAAACTTTTCAGTACTTTGCCACACTTTTCAGCACTTTGCCACAACTGTTCAGTACTTTGCCTCAACTTTTCAGTACTTTGCCACACTTTTCAGCACTTTGCCACTACTTTTCATTACTTTGCCTCTACTTTCAAGTACTTTGCCACACTTTTCAGTACTTTGCCACTACTTTGCCACAACTTTTTAGTACTTTGCCTCAACTTTTCAGTACTTTGCCACACTTTTCAGCACTTTGCCACTACTTTTCATTACTTTGCCTCTACTTTCAAGTACTTTGCCACACTTTTCAGTACTTTGCCACAACTTTGCCACTACTTTTCAGTACTTTGCCACTACTTTTCAGTACTCTGCCACAACTTTTCAGCACTTTGCCACAACTTTTCAGTACTTTGCCACTACTTTGCCACAACGTTTCAGTACTTTGCCACACTTTTCAGTACTTTGCCATACTTTGCAACAACTTTTCAGTAATTTGCCACAATTTTCAGCACTTTGCCACAACTTTTCAGTACTTTGCCACACTTTTCAGTACTTTGCCACTACTTTGCCACAACTTTTTAGTACTTTGCCACACTTTCCAGCACTTTGCCACAACTTGTCAGTACTTTGGCGACTTTGCCACAACTTTACAATACTTTGCCACACTTTTAGCACTTTGCCACTACTTTTCACAACTTAGCCACTACTTTGCCGCAACTTTTCAGTACTTTGCCACACTTTTCAGCACTTTGCCACTACTTTTCATTACTTTGCCTCTATTTTCAAGTACTTTGCCACACTTTTCAGTACTTTGCCACTACTTTGCCACACTTTTCAGCACTTTGCCACTACTTTGCCACTACTTGTAAGTACTTTGCCACAACTTTTCAGTACTTTGCCACAAATTTTCTGTACTTCGCCACACTTTTCAGTACTTTGCCACTACTTTGCCACAACTTTTCAGTACTTTGCCACACTTTTCAGCACTTTGCCACAACTTTTCAGTACTTTGCCTCAACTTTTCAGTACTTTGCCACTACTTTAAACTACTTTGAGACTACTTTTCAGCACTTTGCCACAACTTTCCAGTACTTTGCCACACTTTTCAGTGCTTTGCCACTACTTTGCCACAACTGTTCAGCACTTTGCCACAACTTTTCTGTACTTTGCCACACTTTTCAGTACTTTGCCACTACTTTTCCAAACTTTTCAGTACTTTGCCACACTTTTCAGCACTTTGCCACAACTGTTCAGTACTTTGCCTCAACTTTTCAGTACTTTGCCACACTTTTCAGCACTTTGCCACTACTTTTCATTACTTTGCCTCTACTTTCAAGTACTTTGCCACACTTTTCAGTACTTTGCCACTACTTTGCCACAACTTTTTAGTACTTTGCCTCAACTTTTCAGTACTTTGCCACACTTTTCAGCACTTTGCCACTACTTTTCATTACTTTGCCTCTACTTTCAAGTACTTTGCCACACTTTTCAGCACTTTGCCACTACTTTTCATTACTTTGCCTCTACTTTCAAGTACTTTGCCACACTTTTCAGCACTTTGCCACAACTGTTCAGTACTTTGCCTCAACTTTTCAGTTCTTTGCCACACTTTTCAGCACTTTGCCACTACTTTTCATTACTTTGCCTCTACTTTCAAGTACTTTGCCACACTTTTCAGCACTTTGCCACAACTTTTCTGTACTCTGCCACACTTTTCAGTACTTTGCCACTACTTTGCCACAACTTTTCTGCACTTTGCCACAACTTTTCTGTACTTTGCCACACTTTTCAGTACTTTGCCACTATTTTGCCACAACTTTTCAGTACTTTGCCACTACTTTTCAGTACTTTGCCACAACTTTTCAGCACTTTGCCACAACTTTTCTGTACTCTGCCACAACTTTTCAGGAATTTGCCACACTTTTCAGCGCTTTGCCACAACTTTTCAGTACTTTGCCTCACCTTTTCAGTACTTTGCCATACTTTGCCACACTTTTCAGTACTTTGCCACTACTTTTCAGTACTTTGCCACAACTTTTCAGCACTTTCCCACAACTTGTATGTACTTTGCCACACTTTTCAGTACTTTGCCAATACTTTGCCATTACTTTTCAGTACTTTGCCACTACTTTTCAGTACTTTGCCACAACTTTTCAGCACTTTGCCACAACTTTTCTGTACTCTGCCACAACTTTTCAGTAATTTGCCACAATTTTCAGCACTTTCCCACAACTTTTATGTACTTTGCCACACTTTTCAGTACTTTGCCACAACTTTGACACTACTTTTCAGTACTTTGCCACTACTTTTCAGTACTCTGCCACAACTTTTCAGCACTTTGCCACAACTTTTCAGTACTTTGCCACTACTTTGCCACAACGTTTCAGTACTTTTCCACACTTTTCAGTACTTTGCCATACTTTGCAACAACTTTTCAGTAATTTGCCACAATTTTCAGCACTTTGCCACAACTTTTCAGTACTTTGCCACACTTTTCAGTACTTTGCCACTACTTTGCCACAACTTTTTAGTACTTTGCCACACTTTCCAGCACTTTGCCACAACTTGTCAGTACTTTGGCGACTTTGCCACAACTTTACAATACTTTGCCACACTTTTAGCACTTTGCCACTACTTTTCACAACTTAGCCACTACTTTGCCACAACTTTTCAGTACTTTGCCACACTTTTCAGCACTTTGCCACTACTTTTCATTACTTTGCCTCTATTTTCAAGTACTTTGCCACACTTTTCAGTACTTTGCCACTACTTTGCCACACTTTTCAGCACTTTGCCACTACTTTGCCACTACTTTTAAGTACTTTGCCACAACTTTTCAGTACTTTGCCACAAATTTTCTGTACTTCGCCACACTTTTCAGTACTTTGCCACTACTTTGCCACAACTTTTCAGTACTTTGCCACACTTTTCAGCACTTTGCCACAACTTTTCAGTACTTTGCCACACTTTTCAGTGCTTTGCCACTACTTTGCCACAACTGTTCAGCACTTTGCCACAACTTTTCTGTACTTTGCCACACTTTTCAGTACTTTGCCACTACTTTTCCACAACTTTTCAGTACTTTGCCACACTTTTCAGCACTTTGCCACAACTGTTCAGTAATTTGCCTCAACTTTTCAGTACTTTGCCACACTTTTCAGCACTTTGCCACTACTTTTCATTACTTTGCCTCTACTTTCAAGTACTTTGCCACACTTTTCAGTACTTTGCCACTACTTTGCCACAACTTTTTAGTACTTTGCCTCAACTTTTCAGTACTTTGCCACACTTTTCAGCACTTTGCCACTACTTTTCATTACTTTGCCTCTACTTTCAAGTACTTTGCCACACTTTTCAGCACTTTGCCACTACTTTTCATTACTTTGCCTCTACTTTCAAGTACTTTGCCACACTTTTCAGCACTTTGCCACAACTGTTCAGTACTTTGCCTCAACTTTTCAGTACTTTGCCACACTTTTCAGCACTTTGCCACTACTTTTCATTACTTTGCCTCTACTTTCAAGTACTTTGCCACACTTTTCAGCACTTTGCCACTACTTTTCATTACTTTGCATCTACTTTTAGTACTTTGCCACACTTTTCAGTACTTTGCCTATACTTTGCCGCTACTTTTCATTACTTTGCCACTACTTTTCAGTACTTTGTCACAACTTTTCAGCACTTTGCCACAACTTTTCTGTACTCTGCCACAACTTTTCAGTAATTTGCCACAATTTTCAGCACTTTCCCACAACTTTTATGTACTTTGCCACACTTTTCAGTACTTTGCCACTACTTTTCAGTACTTTGCCACTACTTTTCAGTACTCTGCCACAACTTTTCAGCACTTTGCCACAACTTTTCAGTACTTTGCCACTACTTTGCCACAACTTTTCAGTACTTTGCCACACTTTTCAGTACTTTGCCATACTTTGCCACAACTTTTCAGTAATT
Source organism: Saccoglossus kowalevskii (assembly GCF_978046115.1). NCBI lineage: Eukaryota > Metazoa > Hemichordata > Enteropneusta > Harrimaniidae > Saccoglossus > Saccoglossus kowalevskii. The sequence goes on from NW_028188656.1 coordinate 78,531, forward strand.
TGCCACAATTTTCAGCACTTTGCCACAACTTTTCAGTACTTTGCCACACTTTTCAGTACTTTGCCACTACTTTGCCACAACTTTTCAGTACTTTGCCACTACTTTTCATTACTTTGCCTCTATTTTCAAGTACTTTGCCACACTTTTCAGTACTTTGCCACTACTTTGCCACACTTTTCAGCACTTTGCCACTACTTTGCCACTACTTTTAAGTACTTTGCCACAACTTTTCAGTACTTTGCCACAAATTTTCTGTACTTCGCCACACTTTTCAGTACTTTGCCACTACTTTGCCACAACTTTTCAGTACTTTGCCACACTTTTCAGCACTTTGCCACAACTTTTCAGTACTTTGCCTCAACTTTTCAGTACTTTGCCACTACTTTAAACTACTTTGAGACTACTTTTCAGCACTTTGCCACAACTTTCCAGTACTTTGCCACACTTTTCAGTGCTTTGCCACTACTTTGCCACAACTTTTCAACACTTTGCCACAACTTTTCTGTACTTTGCCACACTTTTCAGTACTTTGCCACTACTTTTCCACAACTTTTCAGTACTTTGCCACACTTTTCAGCACTTTGCCACAACTGTTCAGTACTTTGCCTCAACTTTTCAGTACTTTGCCACACTTTTCAGCACTTTGCCACTACTTTTCATTACTTTGCCTCTACTTTCAAGTACTTTGCCACTCTTTTCAGTACTTTGCCACTACTTTGCCACAACTTTTTAGTACTTTGCCACACTTTTCAGCACTTTGCCACTACTTTTCATTACTTTGCCTCTACTTTTAGTACTTTGCCACACTTTTCAGTACTTTGCCAATACTTTGCCACTACTTTTCAGTACTTTGCCACTACTTTTCAGTACTTTGCCACAACTTTTCAGCACTTTGCCACAACCTTTCTGTACTCTGCCACAACTTTTCAGTAATTTGCCACAATTTTCAGCACTTTCCCACAACTTTTATGTACTTTGCCACACTTTTCAGTACTTTGCCACAACTTTGCCACTACTTTTCAGTACTTTGCCACTACTTTTCAGTACTCTGCCACAACTTTTCAGCACTTTGCCACAACTTTTCAGTACTTTGCCACTACTTTGCCACAACGTTTCAGTACTTTGCCACACTTTTCAGTACTTTGCCATACTTTGCCACAACTTTTCAGTAATTTGCCACAATTTTCAGCACTTTGCCACAACTTTTCAGTACTTTGCCACACTTTTCAGTACTTTGCCACTACTTTGCCACAACTTTTGAGTACTTTGCCACACTTTCCAGCACTTTGCCACAACTTGTCAGTACTTTGCCGACTTTGCCACAACTTTACAATACTTTGCCACACTTTTAGCACTTTGCCACTACTTTTCACAACTTAGCCACTACTTTGCCACAACTTTTCAGTACTTTGCCACACTTTTCAGCACTTTGCCACTACTTTTCATTACTTTGCCTCTATTTTCAAGTACTTTGCCACACTTTTCAGTACTTTGCCACTACTTTGCCACACTTTTCAGCACTTTGCCACTACTTTGCCACTACTTTTAAGTACTTTGCCACAACTTTTCAGTACTTTGCCACAAATTTTCTGTACTTCGCCACACTTTTCAGTACTTTGCCACTACTTTGCCACAACTTTTCAGTACTTTGCCACACTTTTCAGCACTTTGCCACAACTTTTCAGTACTTTGCCTCAACTTTTCAGTACTTTGCCACTACTTTAAACTACTTTGAGACTACTTTTCAGCACTTTGCCACAACTTTCCAGTACTTTGCCACACTTTTCAGTGCTTTGCCACTACTTTGCCAGAACTTTTCAGCACTTTGCCACAACTTTTCAGTACTTTGCCACTACTTTAAACTACTTTGAGACTACTTTTCAGCACTTTTCCACAACTTTTCAGTACTTTGCCACACTTTTCAGCACTTTGCCACAACTGTTCAGTACTTTGCCTCAACTTTTCAGTACTTTGCCACACTTTTCAGCACTTTGCAACTACTTTTCATTACTTTGCCTCTACTTTCAAGTACTTTGCCACACTTTTCAGTACTTTGCCACTACTTTGCCACAACTTTTTAGTACTTTGCCACACTTTTCTGCACTTTGCCACTACTTTTCATTACTTTGCCTCTACTTTTAGTACTTTGCCACACTTTTCAGTACTTTGCCACTACTTTGCCACACTTTGCCACTACTTTGCCACTACTTTGCCACTACTTTTAAGTACTTTGCCACAACTTTTCAGTACTTTGCCACAACTTTTCAGCACTTTGCCACAACTTTTCTGTACTTTGCCACACTTTTCAGTACTTTGCCACTACTTTGCCACAACTTTTCAGTAATTTGCCACACTTTTAAGCACTTTGCTACTACTTTAAACTACTTTGAGACTACTTTTCAGCACTTTGCCACAACTTTTCAGCACTTTGCCACAACTTTTCTGTACTTTGCCACACTTTTCAGTACTTTGCCACACTTTTCAGTACTTTGCCACTACTTTTCCACAACTTTTCAGTACTTTGCCACACTTTTCAGCACTTTGCCACAACTGTTCAGTACTTTGCCTCAACTTTTCAGTACTTTGCCATAATTTGCCACAACGTGTCAGTACTTTGCCACACTTTTCAGCACTTTGCCACAACTTTTCTGTACTCTGCCACAACTTTTCAGTAATTTGCCACAATTTTCAGCACTTTCCCACAACTTTTATGTACTTTGCCACACTTTTCAGTACTTTGCCACAACTTTGCCACTACTTTTCAGAACTTTGCCACTACTTTTCAGTACTCTGCCACAACTTTTCTGCACTTTGCCACAACTTTTCAGTACTTTGCCACTACTTTGCCACAACGTTTCAGTACTTTGCCACACTTTTCAGTACTTTGCCACTACTTTGCCACAACTTTTCAGTACTTTGCCACACTTTTCAGCACTTTGCCACAACTTTTCAGTACTTTGCCTCAACTTTTCAGTACTTTGCCATACTTTGCCACAACTTTTTAGTAATTTGCCACACTTTTCAGCACTTTGCCACTACTTTAAACTACTTTGAGACTACTTTTCTGCACTTTGCCACAACTTTCCAGTACTTTGCCACACTTTTCAGTACATTGCCACTACTTTGCCACAACTTTTCAGTTCTTTGCCACTACTTTTCAGTACTTTGCCACAAATTTTCAGCACTTTCCCACAACTTGTATGTACTTTGCCACACTTTTCAGTTCTTTGCCAATACTTTGCCACTACTTTTCAGTACTTTGCCACTACTTTTCAGTACTTTGCCACAACTTTTCAGCACTTTGCCACAACTTTTCTGTACTCTGCCACACTTTTCAGTACTTTGCCACTACTTTGCCACAACTTTTCTGCACTTTGCCACAACTTTTCTGTACTTTGCCACACTTTTCAGTACTTTGCCACTATTTTGCCACAACTTTTCAGTACTTTGCCACTACTTTTCAGTACATTGCCACAACTTTTCAGCACTTTTCCACAACTTTTCTGTACTCTGCCACAACTTTTCAGGAATTTGCCACACTTTTCAGCGCTTTGCCACAACTTTTCAGTACTTTGCCTCACTTTTTCAGTACTTTGCCATACTTTGCCACACTTTTCAGTACTTTGCCACTACTTTTCAGTACTTTGCCACAACTTTTCAGCACTTTCCCACAACTTGTATGTACTTTGCCACACTTTTCAGTACTTTGCCAATACTTTGCCATTACTTTTCAGTACTTTGCCACTACTTTTCAGTACTTTGCCACAACTTTTCAGCACTTTGCCACAACTTTTCTGTACTCTGCCACAACTTTTCAGTAATTTGCCACAATTTTCAGCACTTTCCCACAACTTTTATGTACTTTGCCACACTTTTCAGTACTTTGCCACAACTTTGCCACTACTTTTCAGTACTTTGCCACTACTTTTCAGTACTCTGCCACAACTTTTCAGCACTTTGCCACAACTTTTCAGTACTTTGCCACTACTTTGCCACAACGTTTCAGTACTTTGCCACACTTTTCAGTACTTTGCCATACTTTGCAACAACTTTTCAGTAATTTGCCACAATTTTCAGCACTTTGCCACAACTTTTCAGTACTTTGCCACACTTTTCAGTACTTTGCCACTACTTTGCCACAACTTTTTAGTACTTTGCCACACTTTCCAGCACTTTGCCACAACTTGTCAGTACTTTGGCGACTTTGCCACAACTTTACAATACTTTGCCACACTTTTAGCACTTTGCCACTACTTTTCACAACTTAGCCACTACTTTGCCGCAACTTTTCAGTACTTTGCCACACTTTTCAGCACTTTGCCACTACTTTTCATTACTTTGCCTCTATTTTCAAGTACTTTGCCACACTTTTCAGTACTTTGCCACTACTTTGCCACACTTTTCAGCACTTTGCCACTACTTTGCCACTACTTGTAAGTACTTTGCCACAACTTTTCAGTACTTTGCCACAAATTTTCTGTACTTCGCCACACTTTTCAGTACTTTGCCACTACTTTGCCACAACTTTTCAGTACTTTGCCACACTTTTCAGCACTTTGCCACAACTTTTCAGTACTTTGCCTCAACTTTTCAGTACTTTGCCACTACTTTAAACTACTTTGAGACTACTTTTCAGCACTTTGCCACAACTTTCCAGTACTTTGCCACACTTTTCAGTGCTTTGCCACTACTTTGCCACAACTGTTCAGCACTTTGCCACAACTTTTCTGTACTTTGCCACACTTTTCAGTACTTTGCCACTACTTTTCCAAACTTTTCAGTACTTTGCCACACTTTTCAGCACTTTGCCACAACTGTTCAGTACTTTGCCTCAACTTTTCAGTACTTTGCCACACTTTTCAGCACTTTGCCACTACTTTTCATTACTTTGCCTCTACTTTCAAGTACTTTGCCACACTTTTCAGTACTTTGCCACTACTTTGCCACAACTTTTTAGTACTTTGCCTCAACTTTTCAGTACTTTGCCACACTTTTCAGCACTTTGCCACTACTTTTCATTACTTTGCCTCTACTTTCAAGTACTTTGCCACACTTTTCAGCACTTTGCCACTACTTTTCATTACTTTGCCTCTACTTTCAAGTACTTTGCCACACTTTTCAGCACTTTGCCACAACTGTTCAGTACTTTGCCTCAACTTTTCAGTTCTTTGCCACACTTTTCAGCACTTTGCCACTACTTTTCATTACTTTGCCTCTACTTTCAAGTACTTTGCCACACTTTTCAGCACTTTGCCACAACTTTTCTGTACTCTGCCACACTTTTCAGTACTTTGCCACTACTTTGCCACAACTTTTCTGCACTTTGCCACAACTTTTCTGTACTTTGCCACACTTTTCAGTACTTTGCCACTATTTTGCCACAACTTTTCAGTACTTTGCCACTACTTTTCAGTACTTTGCCACAACTTTTCAGCACTTTGCCACAACTTTTCTGTACTCTGCCACAACTTTTCAGGAATTTGCCACACTTTTCAGCGCTTTGCCACAACTTTTCAGTACTTTGCCTCACCTTTTCAGTACTTTGCCATACTTTGCCACACTTTTCAGTACTTTGCCACTACTTTTCAGTACTTTGCCACAACTTTTCAGCACTTTCCCACAACTTGTATGTACTTTGCCACACTTTTCAGTACTTTGCCAATACTTTGCCATTACTTTTCAGTACTTTGCCACTAATTTTCAGTACTTTGCCACAACTTTTCAGCACTTTGCCACAACTTTTCTGTACTCTGCCACAACTTTTCAGTAATTTGCCACAATTTTCAGCACTTTCCCACAACTTTTATGTACTTTGCCACACTTTTCAGTACTTTGCCACAACTTTGACACTACTTTTCAGTACTTTGCCACTACTTTTCAGTACTCTGCCACAACTTTTCAGCACTTTGCCACAACTTTTCAGTACTTTGCCACTACTTTGCCACAACGTTTCAGTACTTTTCCACACTTTTCAGTACTTTGCCATACTTTGCAACAACTTTTCAGTAATTTGCCACAATTTTCAGCACTTTGCCACAACTTTTCAGTACTTTGCCACACTTTTCAGTACTTTGCCACTACTTTGCCACAACTTTTTAGTACTTTGCCACACTTTCCAGCACTTTGCCACAACTTGTCAGTACTTTGGCGACTTTGCCACAACTTTACAATACTTTGCCACACTTTTAGCACTTTGCCACTACTTTTCACAACTTAGCCACTACTTTGCCACAACTTTTCAGTACTTTGCCACACTTTTCAGCACTTTGCCACTACTTTTCATTACTTTGCCTCTATTTTCAAGTACTTTGCCACACTTTTCAGTACTTTGCCACTACTTTGCCACACTTTTCAGCACTTTGCCACTACTTTGCCACTACTTTTAAGTACTTTGCCACAACTTTTCAGTACTTTGCCACAAATTTTCTGTACTTCGCCACACTTTTCAGTACTTTGCCACTACTTTGCCACAACTTTTCAGTACTTTGCCACACTTTTCAGCACTTTGCCACAACTTTTCAGTACTTTGCCACACTTTTCAGTGCTTTGCCACTACTTTGCCACAACTGTTCAGCACTTTGCCACAACTTTTCTGTACTTTGCCACACTTTTCAGTACTTTGCCACTACTTTTCCACAACTTTTCAGTACTTTGCCACACTTTTCAGCACTTTGCCACAACTGTTCAGTAATTTGCCTCAACTTTTCAGTACTTTGCCACACTTTTCAGCACTTTGCCACTACTTTTCATTACTTTGCCTCTACTTTCAAGTACTTTGCCACACTTTTCAGTACTTTGCCACTACTTTGCCACAACTTTTTAGTACTTTGCCTCAACTTTTCAGTACTTTGCCACACTTTTCAGCACTTTGCCACTACTTTTCATTACTTTGCCTCTACTTTCAAGTACTTTGCCACACTTTTCAGCACTTTGCCACTACTTTTCATTACTTTGCCTCTACTTTCAAGTACTTTGCCACACTTTTCAGCACTTTGCCACAACTGTTCAGTACTTTGCCTCAACTTTTCAGTACTTTGCCACACTTTTCAGCACTTTGCCACTACTTTTCATTACTTTGCCTCTACTTTCAAGTACTTTGCCACACTTTTCAGCACTTTGCCACTACTTTTCATTACTTTGCATCTACTTTTAGTACTTTGCCACACTTTTCAGTACTTTGCCTATACTTTGCCGCTACTTTTCATTACTTTGCCACTACTTTTCAGTACTTTGTCACAACTTTTCAGCACTTTGCCACAACTTTTCTGTACTCTGCCACAACTGTTCAGTAATTTGCCACAATTTTCAGCACTTTCCCACAACTTTTATGTACTTTGCCACACTTTTCAGTACTTTGCCACTACTTTTCAGTACTTTGCCACTACTTTTCAGTACTCTGCCACAACTTTTCAGCACTTTGCCACAACTTTTCAGTACTTTGCCACTACTTTGCCACAACTTTTCAGTACTTTGCCACACTTTTCAGTACTTTGCCATACTTTGCCACAACTTTTCAGTAATTTGCCACAATTTTCAGCACTTTGCCACAACTTTTCAGTACTTTGCCACACTTTTCAGTACTTTGCCACTACTTTGCCACAACTTTTTAGTACTTTGCCACACTTTCCAGCACTTTGCCACAACTTGTCAGTACTTTGCCGACTTTGCCACAACTTTACAATACTTTGCCACACTTTTAGCACTTTGCCACTACTTTTCACAACTTAGCCACTACTTTGCCACAACTTTGCAGTACTTTGCCACACTTTTCAGCACTTTGCCACTACTTTTCATTACTTTTAAGTACTTTGCCACAACTTTTCAGTACTTTGCCACAAATTTTCTGTACTTCGCCACACTTTTCAGTACTTTGCCACTACTTTGCCACAACTTTTCAGTACTTTGCCACATTTTTCAGCACTTTGCCACAACTTTTCAGTACTTTGCCTCAACTTTTCAGTACTTTGCCACCACTTTAAACTACTTTGAGACTACTTTTCAGCACTTTGCCACAACTTTCCAGTACTTTGCCACACTTTTCAGTGCTTTGCCACTACTTTGCCACAACTTTTCAGCACTTTGCCACTACTTTTCATTACTTTGCCTCTACTTTTAGTACTTTGCCACACTTTTCAGTACTTTGCCACTACTTTGCCACACTTTGCCACTACTTTGCCACTACTTTGCCACTACTTTTAAGTACTTTGCCACAACTTTTCAGCACTTTGCCACAACTTTTCTGTACTTTGCCACACTTTTCAGTACTTTGCCACTACTTTGCCACAACTTTTCAGTAATTTGCCACACTTTTAAGCACTTTGCTACTACTTTAAACTACTTTGAGACTACTTTTCAGCACTTTGCCACAACTTTCCAGTACTTTGCCACACTTTTCAGTGCTTTGCCACTACTTTGCCACAACTTTTCAGCACTTTGCCACAACTTTTCTGTACCTTGCCACACTTTTCAGTACTTTGCCACTACTTTTCCACAACTTTTCAGTACTTTGCCACACTTTTCAGCACTTTGCCATAACTGTTCAGTACTTTGCCTCAACTTTTCAGTACTTTGCCATAATTTGCCACAACGTTTCAGTACTTTGCCACACTTTTCAGCACTTTGCCACAACTTTTCTGTACTCTGCCACAACTTTTCAGTAATTTGCCACAATTTTCAGCACTTTCCCACAACTTTTATGTACTTTGCCACACTTTTTCAGTACTTTGCCACAACTTTGCCACTACTTTTCAGTACTTTGCCACTACTTTTCAGTACTCTGCCACAACTTTTCTGCACTTTGCCACAACTTTTCAGTACTTTGCCACTACTTTGCCACGACGTTTCAGTACTTTGCCACACTTTTCAGTACTTTGCCACTACTTTGCCACAACTTTTTCAGTACTTTGCCACACTTTTCAGGACTTTGCCACAACTTTTCAGTACTTTGCCTCAACTTTTCAGTACTTTGCCACAATTTGCCACAACTTTTCAGTAAATTGCCACCCTTTTCAGCACTTTGCCACTACTTTAAACTACTTTGAGACTACTTTTCAGCACTTTGCTACATCTTTCCAGTACTTTGCCACACTTTTCAGTACTTTGCCACTACTTTGCCACAACTTTTCAGCACTTTGCCACAACTTTTCTGTACTTTGCCACACTTTTCAGTACTTTGCCACTACTTTGCCACAACGTTTCAGTACTTTGCCACACTTTTCAGCACTTTGCCACAACTTTTCAGTACTTTGGCTCAACTCTTCAGTACCTTTGCCATACTTTGCCACAACTTTTCAGTAATTTGCCACAATTTTCAGCACTTTGCCACAACTTTTCAGTACTTTACCACACTTTTCAGTACTTTGCCACTCTTTGCCACAACTTTTTAGTACTTTGCCACACTTTCCAGCACTTTGCCACAACTTTTCAGTACTTTGCCGACTTTGCCACAACTTTACAATACTTTGCCACACTTTTTGCACTTTGCCACAACTTTTCTGTACTTTGCCACACTTTTCAGTACTTTGCCACTACTTTTCCACAACTTTTCAGTACTTTGCCACACTATTCAGTACTTTGCCACACTTTTCAGTACTTTGCCACTACTTTGCCACAACTTTTCAGTACTTTGCCACACTTTTCAGCACTTTGCCACAACTTTTCAGTACTTTGCCTCAACTTTTCAGTACTTTGCCATACTTTGCCACAACTTTTCAGTAATTTGCCACACTTTTCAGTACTTTGCCACACTTTTCAGCACTTTGCCACTACTTTTCATTACTTTGCCTCTACTTTCAAGTACTTTGCCACACTTTTCAGTACTTTGCCACTACTTTGCCACAACTTTTTAGTACTTTGCCACACTTTTCAGCACTTTGCCACTACTTTTCATTACTTTGCCTCTACTTTCAGTACTTTGCCACACTTTTCAGTACTTTGCCACTACTTTGCCACACTTTTCAGCACTTTGCCACTACTTTGCCACTACTTTTAAGTACTTTGCCACAACTTTTCAGTACTTTGCCACAACTTTTCAGCACTTTGCCACAACTTTTCTGTACTTTGCCACACTTTTCAGTACTTTGCCACTACTTTGCCACAACTTTTCAGTAATTTGCCACACTTTTAAGCACTTTGCCACTACTTTAAACTACTTTGAGACTACTTTTCAGCACTTTGCCACAACTTTCCAGTACTTTGCCACACTTTTCAGTGCTTTGCCACTACTTTGCCACAACTTTTCAGCACTTTGCCACAACTTTTCTGTACTTTGCCACACTTTTCAGTACTTTGCCACTACTTTTCCACAACTTTTCAGTACTTTGCCACACTTTTCAGCACTTTGCCACAACTGTTCAGTACTTTGCCTCAACTATTCAGTACTTTGCCATAATTTGCCACAACTTTTCAGTAAATTGCCACACTTTTCAGCACTTTGCCACTACTTTAAACTACTTTGAGACTACTTTTCAGCACTTTGCTACAACTTTCCAGTAATTTGCCACACTTTTCAGTACTTTGCCACTACTTTGCCACAACTTTTCAGCACTTTGCCACAACTTTTCTGTACTTTGCCACACTTTTCAGTACTTTGACACTACTTTGCCACAACGTTTCAGTACTTTGCCACACTTTTCAGCACTTTGCCACAACTTTTCTGTACTCTGCCACAACTTTTCAGTAATTTGCCACAATTTTCAGCACTTTCCCACAACTTTTATGTACTTTGCCACACTTTTCAGTACTTTGCCACAACTTTGCCACTACTTTTCAGTACTCTGCCACAACTTTTCTGCACTTTGCCACAACTTTTCAGTACTTTGCCACTACTTTGCCACAACGTTTCAGTACTTTGCCACACTTTTCAGTACTTTGCCACTACTTTGCCACAACTTTTCAGTACTTTGCCACACTTTTCAGGACTTTGCCACAACTTTTCAGTACTTTGCCTCAACTTTTCAGTACTTTGCCACAATTTGCCACAACTTTTCAGTAAATTGCCACCCTTTTCAGCACTTTGCCACAACTTTAAACTACTTTGAGACTACTTTGCAGCACTTTGCTACAACTTTCCAGTACTTTGCCACACTTTTCAGTACTTTGCCACTACTTTGCCACAACTTTTCAGCACTTTGCCACAACTTTTCTGTACTTTGCCACACAATTCAGTACTTTGCCACTACTTTGCCACAACGTTTCAGTACTTTGCCACACTTTTCAGCACTTTGCCACAACTTTTAAGTACTTTGGCTCATCTTTTCAGTACTTTGCCATACTTTGCCACAACTTTTCAGAAATTTGCCACAATTTTCAGCACTTTGCCACAACTTTTCAGTACTTTGCCACACTTTTCAGTACTTTGCCACTACTTTGCCACAACGTTTTAGTACTTTGCCACACTTTCCAGCACTTTGCCACAACTTTTCAGTACTTTGCCGACTTTGCCACAACTTTACAATACTTTGCCACACTTTTAGCACTTTGCCTCTACTTTTCACAACTTAGCCACTACTTTGCCACAACTTTTCAGTACTTTGCCACACTTTTCAGCACTTTGCCACTACTTTTCATTACTTTGCCTCTATTTTCAAGTACTTTGCCACACTTTTCAGTACTTTGCCACTACTTTGCCACTACTTTTCAGTACTTTGCCACACTTTTCAGTACTTTGCCACACTTTTCAGCACTTTGCCACTACTTTTCATTACTTTGCCTCTACTTTCAGTACTTTGCCACACTTTTCAGTACTTTGCCACTACTTTGCCACACTTTTCAGCACTTTGCCACTACTTTGCCACTACTTTTAAGTACTTTGCCACAACTTTTCAGTACTTTGCCACAACTTTTCAGCACTTTGCCACAACTTTTCTGTACTTTGCCACACTTTTCAGTACTTTGCCACTACTTTGCCACAACTTTTCAGTAATTTGCCACACTTTTAAGCACTTTGCCACTACTTTAAACTACTTTGAGACTACTTTTCAGCACTTTGCCACAACTTTCCAGTACTTTGCCACACTTTTCAGTGCTTTGCCACTACTTTGCCACAACTTTTCAGCACTTTGCCACAACTTTTCTGTACTTTGCCACACTTTTCAGTACTTTGCCACTACTTTTCCACAACTTTTCAGTACTTTGCCACACTTTTCAGCACTTTGCCACAACTGTTCAGTACTTTGCCTCAACTATTCAGTACTTTGCCATAATTTGCCACAACTTTTCAGTAAATTGCCACACTTTTCAGCACTTTGCCACTACTTTAAACTACTTTGAGACTACTTTTCAGCACTTTGCTACAACTTTCCAGTAATTTGCCACACTTTTCAGTACTTTGCCACTACTTTGCCACAACTTTTCAGCACTTTGCCACAACTTTTCTGTACTTTGCCACACTTTTCAGTACTTTGACACTACTTTGCCACAACGTTTCAGTACTTTGCCACACTTTTCAGCACTTTGCCACAACTTTTCTGTACTCTGCCACAACTTTTCAGTAATTTGCCACAATTTTCAGCACTTTCCCACAACTTTTATGTACTTTGCCACACTTTTCAGTACTTTGCCACAACTTTGCCACTACTTTTCAGTACTCTGCCACAACTTTTCTGCACTTTGCCACAACTTTTCAGTACTTTGCCACTACTTTGCCACAACGTTTCAGTACTTTGCCACACTTTTCAGTACTTTGCCACTACTTTGCCACAACTTTTCAGTACTTTGCCACACTTTTCAGGACTTTGCCACAACTTTTCAGTACTTTGCCTCAACTTTTCAGTACTTTGCCACAATTTGCCACAACTTTTCAGTAAATTGCCACCCTTTTCAGCACTTTGCCACAACTTTAAACTACTTTGAGACTACTTTGCAGCACTTTGCTACAACTTTCCAGTACTTTGCCACACTTTTCAGTACTTTGCCACTACTTTGCCACAACTTTTCAGCCCTTTGCCACAACTTTTCTGTACTTTGCCACACAATTCAGTACTTTGCCACTACTTTGCCACAACGTTTCAGTACTTTGCCACACTTTTCAGCACTTTGCCACAACTTTTAAGTACTTTGGCTCAACTTTTCAGTACTTTGCCATACTTTGCCACAACTTTTCAGAAATTTGCCACAATTTTCAGCACTTTGCCACAACTTTTCAGTACTTTGCCACACTTTTCAGTACTTTGCCACTACTTTGCCACAACGTTTTAGTACTTTGCCACACTTTCCAGCACTTTGCCACAACTTTTCAGTACTTTGCCGACTTTGCCACAACTTTACAATACTTTGCCACACTTTTAGCACTTTGCCTCTACTTTTCACAACTTAGCCACTACTTTGCCACAACTTTTCAGTACTTTGCCACACTTTTCAGCACTTTGCCACTACTTTTCATTACTTTGCCTCTATTTTCAAGTACTTTGCCACACTTTTCAGTACTTTGCCACTACTTTGCCACTACTTTTCAGTACTTTGCCACAACTTTTCTGTACTTTGCCACACTTTTCAGTACTTTGCCACACTTTTCAGCACTTTGCCACAACTGTTCAGTACTTTGCCTCAACTTTTCAGTACTTTGCGATACTTTGCCACAACTTTTCAGTAATTTGCCACACTTTTAAGTACTTTGCCACTACTTTAAACTACTTTGAGACTACTTTTCAGCACTTTGCCACAACTTTCCAGTACTTTGCCACACTTTTCAGTGCTTTGCCACTACTTTGCCACAACTTTTCAGCACTTTGCCACAACTTTTCTGTACTTTGCCACACTTTTCAGTACTTTGCCACTACTTTTCCACAACTTTTCAGTACTTTGCCACAGTTTTCAGCACTTTGCCACAACTGTTCAGTACATTGCCTCAACTTTTCATTACTTTGCCACACTTTTCAGCACTTTGCCACTACTTTTCATTTCTTTGCCTCTACTTTCAAGTACTTTGCCACACTTTTCAGTACTTTGCCACTACTTTGCCACAACTTTTTAGTACTTTGCCACACTTTTCAGCACTTTGCCACTACTTTTCATTACTTTGCCTCTACTTTCAGTACTTTGCCACACTTTTCAGTACTTTGCCACTACTTTGCCACACTTTTCAGCACTTTGCCACTACTTTGACACTACTTTTAAGTACTTTGCCACAACTTTTCAGTACTTTGCCACAACTTTTCAGCACTTTGCCACAACTTTTCTGTACTTTGCCACACTTTTCAGTACTTTGCCACTACTTTGCCACAACTTTTCAGTAATTTGCCACACTTTTAAGCACTTTGCCACTACTTTAAACTACTTTGAGACTACTTTTCAGCACTTTGCCACAACTTTCCAGTACTTTGCCACACTTTTCAGTGCTTTGCCACTACTTTGCCACAAATTTTCAGCACTTTGCCACAACTTTTCTGTTCTTTGCCACACTTTTCAGTACTTTGCTACTACTTTTCCACAACTTTTCAGTACTTTGCCACACTTTTCAGCACTTTGCCACAACTGTTCAGTACTTTGCCTCAACTTTTCAGTACTTTGCCATAATTTGCCACAACTTTTCAGTAAATTGCCACCCTTTTCAACACTTTGCCACTACTTTAAACTACTTTGAGACTACTTTTCAGCACTTTGCTACAACTTTCCAGTAATTTGCCACACTTTTCAGTACTTTGCCACTACCTTGCCACCACTTTTCAGCACTTTGCCACAACTTTTCTGTACTTTGCCACACTTTTCAGTACTTTGACACTACTTTGCCACAACGTTTCAGTACTTTGCCACACTTTTCAGCACTTTGCCACAACTTTTCAGTACTTTGGCTCAACTTTTCAGTACTTTGCCATACTTTGCCACAACTTTTCAGTAATTTGCCACAATTTTCAGCACTTTGCCACAACTTTTCAGTACTTTGCCACCCTTTTCAGTACTTTGCCACTACTTTGCCACAACTTTTTAGTACTTTGCCACACTTTCCAGCACTTTGCCACAACTTTTCAGTACTTTGCCGACTTTGCCACAACTTTACAATACTTTGCCACAATTTTCAATACTTTGCCTCTATTTTCAAGTACTTTGCCACACTTTTCAGTACTTTGCCACTACTTTGCCACACTTTTCAGCACTTTGCCACTACTTTGCCACTACTTTTAAGTACTTTGCCACAACTTTTCAGTACTTTGCCACAACTTTTCTGTACTTTGCCACACTTTTCAGTACTTTGCCACTACTTTGCCACAACTTTTCAGTACTTTGCCACACTTTTCAGCACTTTGCCACAACTTTTCAGTACTTTGCCTCAACTTTTCAGTACTTTGCCATACTTTGCCACAACTTTTCAGTAATTTGCCACACTTTTAAGCACTTTGCCACTACTTTAAACTACTTTGAGACTACTTTTCAGCACTTTGCCACAACTTTCCAGTACTTTGCCACACTTTTCAGTGCTTTGCCACTACTTTTCTGTACTTTGCCACACTTTTTAGTACTTTGCCACTACTTTTCCACAACTTTTCAGTACTTTGCCACACTTTTCAGCACTTTGCCACAACTGTTCAGTACTTTGCCTCAACTTTTCAGTACTTTGCCACACTTTTCAGCACTTTCCCACTACTTTTCATTACTTTGCCTCTACTTTCAAGTACTTTGCCACACTTTTCAGTACTTTGCCACTACTTTGCCACAACATTTTAGTACTTTGCCACACATTTCAGCACTTTGCCACTACTTTGCCACTACTTTTCAGTACTTTGCCACTACTTTTCAGTACTTTGCCACAACTTTTCAGCACTTTGCCACAACTTTTCTTTTCTTTGCCACACTTTTCACCACTTTGCCACTATTTTGCCACTACTTTTAAGTACTTTGCCACAACTTTTCAGTACTTTGCCACAACTTTTCTGTACTTTGCCTCAACTTTTCAGTACTTTGCCACAACTTTTCTGTACTTTGCCACAATTTTCAGCACATTGCCACTACTTTTCATTACTTTGCCTCTACTTTCAAGTACTTTGCCACACTTTTCAGTACTTTGCCACTACTTTGCCACAACTTATTAGTACTTTGCCACAACTTTTCTGTACTTTTCCACACTTTTCAGTGCTTTGCCACTACTTTGCCACTACTTTTATGTACTTTGCCACAACTTTTCAGTACTTTACCACAACTTTTCAGCACTTTGCCACAACTTTTCTGTACTTTGCCACACTTTTCAGTACTATGCCACTACTTTGCCACAACTTTTCAGTAATTTGCTACACTTTTAAGCACTTTGCCACTACTTTAAACTACTTTGAGACTACTTTTCAGCACATTGCCACAACTTTCCAGTACTTTGCCACACTTTTCAGTGCTTTGCCACTACTTTGCCACAACTTTTCAGCACTTTGCCACAACTTTTCTGTACTTTGCCACACTTTTCAGTACTTTGCCACTACTTTTCCACAACTTTTCAGTAATTTGCCACACTTTTAAGCACTTTGCCACTACTTTAAACTACTTTGAGACTACTTTTCAGCACTTTGCCACAACTTTCCAGTACTTTGCCACACTTTTCAGTGCTTTGCCACTACTTTGCCACAACTTTTCAGCACTTTGCCACAACTTTTCTGTACTTTGCCACACTTTTCAGTACTTTGCCACTACTTTGCCACAACTTTTTAGTACTTTGCCACACTTTTCAGCACTTTGCCTCTACTTTGCCACTACTTTTCAGTACTTTGCCACTACTTTTCAGTACTTTGCCACAACTTTTCAGCACTTTGCCACAACTTTTCTTTACTTTGCCTCACTTTTCAGTACTTTGCCACTACTTTGCCACAACTTTTCAGTACTTTGCCACAATTTTCAGCACTTTGCCACAACTTTTCAGTACTTTGCCTCAACTTTTCAGTACTTTGCCATACTTTGCCACAACTTTTAAGTAATTTGCCACACTTTTCAGTACTTTGCCACTACTTTAAATTACTTTGCCACAACTTTTCAGCACTTTGCCACAACTTTTCTGTACTTTGCCACACTTTTCAGTACTTTGCCACAACTTTGCCACAACTTTTCAGTACTTTGCCACACTTTTTAGCACTTTGCCACAACTTTTCATTACTTTGCCTCAACTTTTCAGTACTTTGCCATACTTTGCCACAACTTTTCAGTACTTTGCCACACTTTTCAGCACTTTGCCACAACTTCTCAGTACTTTGCCATACTTTGCCACAACTTTTCAGTAATTTGCCACACTTTTCAGTACTTTGCCACTACTTTAAACTACTTTGAGACTACTTTTCAGCACTTTGCCACAACTTGTATATACTTTGCCACACTTTTCAGTACTTTGCCTATACTTTTCACAACTTTGCCACTACTTTGCCACAACTTTCCAGTACTTTGCCACACTTTTCAGCACTTTACCTCTACTTTTCATTACTTTGCCTCTACTTTCAAGTACTTTGCCACACTTTTCAGTACTTTGGCACTACTTTGCCACAACTTTTCAGTACTTTGCCACAACTTTTCAGCACTTTGCCACAACTTTTCTGTACTTTGCCACACTTTTCAGTACTTTGCCACTACTTTGCCACAACTTTTCAGTACTTTGCCACACTTTTCAGCACTTTGCCACAACTTTTCAGTACTTTGCCTCAACTTTTCAGTACTTTGCCATACTTTGCCACAACTTTTCAGTAATTTGCCACACTTTTAAGCACTTTGCCACTACTTTAAACTACTTTGAGACTACTTTTTAGCACTTTGCCACAACTTTCCAGTACTTTGCCACACTTTTCAGTAATTTGCCACTACTTTGCCACAACTTTTCATTAATTTGCCACACTTTTCACTACTTTGCCACTACTTTAAACTACTTTGAGACTACTTTTCAGCACTTTGCCACAACTTGTATGTACTTTGCCACACTTTTCAGAACATTGCCTATACTTTTCACAACTTTGCCACTACTTTGCCACATCTTTCCAGTACTTTGCCACACTTTTCAGCACTTTGCCACTACTTTGCCACTACTTTTCAGTACTTTGCCACAACTTTTCAGTACTTTGCCACAACTTTTCTGTACTTTGCCACACTTTTCAGTACTTTGCCACTACTTTGCCACAACTTTTCAGTACTTTGCCACACTTTTCAGCACTTTGCCACAACTTTTCAGTACTTTGCCTCAACTTTTCAGTACTTTGCCATACTTTGCCACAACTTTTCAGTAATTTGCCACACTTTTAAGCACTTTGCCACTACTTTAAACTACTTTGAGACTACTTTTTAGCACTTTGCCACAACTTTCCAGTACTTTGCCACACTTTTCAGTAATTTGCCACTACTTTGCCACAACCTTTCAGTACTTTGCCACACTTTTCAGCACTTTGCAAATACTCTGCAGTACTTTGCCTCAACTTTTCAGTACTTTGCCATACTTTGCCACAACTTTTCAGTAATTTGCCACACTTTTCAGCACTTTGCCACTACTTTAAACTACTTTGAGACTACTTTTCAGCACTTTGCCACAACTTTCCAGTACTTTGCCACACTTTTCAGCACTTTGCCACAACTTTTCTGTACTTTGCCACACTTTTATGTACTTTGCCACTACTTTTCCACAACTTTTCAGTACTTTGCCACACTTTTCAACACTTTGCCACAACTTTTCAGTACTTTGCCTCAACTTTTCAGTACTTTGCCACACTTTTCAGCACTTTGCCACAATTTTCAGCACTTTCTCACAACTTTATGTACTTTGCCACACTTTTAAGTACTTTGCCACTACTTTGCCACTACTTTTCAGTACGTTGCCACTACTTTTCAGTACTTTGCCACAACTTTTCAGCACTTTGCTACAACTTTTCTGTACTTTGCCACACTTTTCAATACTTTGCCACTACTTTGCCACAACTTTTCAGTACTTTGCCCCACTTTTCAGCACTTTGCCACAACTTTAAACTACTTTGAGAATACTTTTCAGCACTTTGCCACTACTTTAAACTACTTTGAGGCTATTTTTCAGCACTTTGCCACAACTTTCCAGTACTTTGCCACACTTTTCAGTACTTTGCCACTACTTTGCCACAACTTTTCAGTACTTTGCCACTACCCTTCAGTACTTTGCCACAACTTTTCAGCACTTTCCCACAACTTGTATGTACTTTGCCACACTTTTCAGCACTTTGCCACAACTTTTCAGTACTTTGCCTCAACTTTTCAGTACTTTGCCACACTTTTCAGTACTTTGCCACTACTTTGCCACAACTTTTCAGTACTTTGCCACTACCCTTCGGTACTTTGCCACAACTTTTCAGCACTTTCCCACAACTTGTATGTACTTTGCCACACTTTTCAGTACTTTGCCAATACTTTGCCACTACTTTTCAGTACTTTGCCATTACTTTTCAGTACTTTGCCACAACTTTTCAGCACTTTGCCACAACTTTTCTGTACTCTGCCACACTTTTCAGTACTTTGCCACTACTTTGCCACAACTTTTCAGCACTTTGCCACAACTTTTCTGTACTTTGCCACACTTTTCAGTACTTTGCCACTACTTTGCCACAACTTTTCAGTACTTTGCCACACTTTTCAGCACTTTGCCACAACTGTTCAGTACTTTGCCTCAACTTTTCAGTATTTTGACATACTTTGCCACAACTTTTCATTACTTTGCCACACTTTTCAGCACGTTGCCACAACTTTTCAGTACTTTGCTCACCTTTTCAGTAATTTGCCATACTTTGCCACAACTTTTCAGTAATTTGCCACACTTTTCAGCACTTTGCCACTACTTTAAACTACGTTGGGACTACTTTTCAGCACTTTGCCACAACTTTTCAGCACTTTCCCACAACTTGTATGTACTTTGCCACACTTTTCAATACTTTTTCAATACTTTGCCACTACTTTTCAGTACTTTGCCACTACTTTTCAGTACTTTGCACAACTTTTCAGCACTTTGCCACAACTTTTCTGTACTCTGCCACCACTTTTCAGTAATTTGCCACACTTTTCAGCACTTTCCCACAACTTGTATGTACTTTGCCACACTTTTCATTACTTTGCCACTACTTTGCCACTACTTTTCAGTACTTTGCCACTACTTTTCAGTACTTTGCCACAACTTTTCAGCACATTGCCACAACTTTTCTGTACTCTGCCACAACTTTTCAGTAATTTGCCACACTTGTCAGCACTTTGCCACTAATTTTCACAACTTTGCCACTACTTTGCCACAACTTTTCAGTACTTTGCCACACTTTTCAGCACTTTGCCACTACTTTGCCTCTACTTTCAAGTACTTTGCCACACTTTTCAGTACTTTGCCACTACTTTGCCACAACTTTTTAGTACTTTGCCACACTTTTCAGCACTTTGCCACTACTTTGACACTACTTTTCAGTACTTTGCTATTACTTTTCAGTACTTTGCCACAACTTTTCAGCACTTTGCCACAATTTTCTGTACTTTGCCTCAACTGTTCAGTACTTTGCCACACTTTTCAGCACTTTGCCACAACTTTTCAGTACTTTGCCTCAACTTTTCAGTACTTTGCCATACTTTGCCACAACTTTTTAGTAATTTGCCACACTTTTCAGCACTTTGCCACTACTTTAAACTACTTTGAGACTACTTTACAGCACTTTGCCACAAATTTCCAGTACTTTGCCTCACTTTTCAGTACTTTGCCGCTACTTTGCCACAACTTTTCAGTTCTTTGCCACTACTTTTCAGTACTTTGCCACAACTTTTCAGCACTTTCCCACAACTTGTATGTCCTTTGCCACACTTTTCAGTACTTTGCCAATACATTGCCACTACTTTTCAGTACTTTGCCACTACTTTTCAGTACTTTGCCACAACTTTTCAGCACTTTGCCACAACTTTTCTGTACTCTGCCACACTTTTCAGTACTTTGCCACTACTTTGCCACAACTTTTCTGCACTATGCCACAACTTTTCAGTACTTTGGCACACTTTTCAGTACTTTGCCACGACTTTGCCACAACTTTTCAGTAATTTGCCACACTTTTCAGCACTTTGCCACAACGTTTCAGTACTTTGCCACAACTTTTCAGCACTTTGCCAATACTTTGCCATTACTTTTCAGTACTTTGCCACTACTTTTCAGTACTTTGCCACAACTTTTCAGCACTTTGCCACAACATTTCTGTACTTTGCCACACTTTTCAGTACTTCGCCACTACTTTGCCACAACTTTTCTGTACTTTGCCACACTTTTCAGTACTTCGCCACTACTTTGCCACAACTTTTCAGTCCTTTGCCTCAACTTCTCAGTACTTTGCCATACTTTGCCACAACTTTTCAGTAATTTGCCACACTTTTCAGCATTTTGCCACTGCTTTTCAGTACTTTGCCACACTTTTCAGCACTTTGCCACAACTTGTCAGTACTTTGCCTACTTTGCCACAACTTTACAATACTTTGCCACACTTTTCAGCACTTAGCCACTACTTTTCACTACTTTGCTACTACTTTGCCACAAATTTTTACTACTTTGCCACACTTTTCAGCACTTTGCCACTACTTTTCAGTACTTGCCACCACTTTTCAGCACTTTGCCACAACTTTTCTGTACTTTGCCACACTTTTCTGTACTTTGCCACTACTTTGCCACAACTTTTCAGTACTTTGCCACATTTTTCAGCACTTTGCCACTAATTTCACTACTTTCAAGTACTTTGCCACACTTTTCTGTACTTTGCCTCAACTTTTCAGTACTTTGCCACACTTTTCAGTACTTTGCCACAACTTTTCAGCACTTTGCCACAACTTTTCTGTACTTTGCCACACTTTTCAGTACTTTGCCACACTTTCCAGCACTTTGCCACAACTTTTCAGTACTTTCCCTACTTTGCCACAACTTTACAATACTTTGCCACACTTTTCAGCACTTTGCCACTACTTTTCACAACTTTGCCACTACTTTGCCACAACTTTTTAGTACTTTGCCACACTTTTCAGCACTTTGCCACTACTTTGCCACTACTTTTCAGTACTTTGCCACTACTTTTCAGAACTTTGCCACAACTTTTCAATACTTTGCCACAACTTTTCTGTACTTTGCCACACTTTTCAGTACATTGCCAATACTTTGCCACAACTTTTCAGTACTTTGCCACACTTTTCAGCACTTTGCCACAACTTTCAGTACTTTGCCTCAACTTTTCAGTACTTTGCCATACTTTGCCACAACTTTTCAGTAATTTGCCACACTTTTCACCACTTTGCCACAACTTTTCAGTACTTTGCCTCAACTTTTCAGTACTTTGCCATACTTTGCCACAACTTTTCAGTAATTTGCCACAACTTTTCTGTACTTTGCCACACTTTTACGTACTTTGCCACTACTTTTCCACAACTTTTCAGTACTTTGCCACACTTTTCAGCACTTTGCCACAACTGTTCAGTACTTTGCCTCAACTTTTCAGTAATTTGCCACACTTTTCAGCATCTTGCCACAATTTTCAGCACTTTCCCACAACTTTTATGTACTTTGCCACACTTTTAAGTACTTTACCACTACTTTGCCACTACTTTTCAGTACTTTGCCACTACTTTTCAGTACTTTGCCACAACTTTTCAGCACTTTGCCACAACTTTTCTGTACTTTGCCACACTTTTCAGTACTTTGCCACTACCCTTCAGTACTTTGCCACAACTTTTCAGCACTTTCCCACAACTTATATGTACTTTGCCACACTTTTCAGTACTTTGCCAATACTTTGCCACTACTTTTCAGTACTTTGCCACAACTTTTCAGCACTTTGCCACAACTTTTCAGCACTTTGCCACAACTTTTCTGTACTCTGCCACCCTTTTCCGTACTTTGCCACTACTTTGCCACAACTTTTCAGCACTTTGCCACAACTTTTCTGTACTTTGCCACACTTTTCAGTACTTTGCCACTACTTTGCCACAACTTTTCAGTACCTTGCCTCACTTTTCAGCACTTTGCCACAACTTTTCAGTACTTTGCCTCAACTTTTCAGTATTTCGCCATACTTTGCCACAACTTTTCATTACTTTGCCACACTTTTCAGCACTTTGCCCCAACTTTTCAGTACCTTGCCTCACCTTTTCAGTACTTTGCCATACTTTGCCACAACTTTTCAGTAATTTGCCACACTTTTCAGCACTTTGCCACAACTTTTCAGTACTTTGCCTTAACTTCTCAGTACTTTGCCATACTTTGCCACAACTTTTCAGTACTTTGCCTCAACTTTTCAGTACTTTCCCATACTTTGCCACAACTTTTTATTAATTTGCCACACTTTTCAGCACTTTCCCACTACTTTAAACTACTTTGAGACTACTTTTCAGCACTTTGCCACAACTTTCCAGTACTTTGCCACACTTTTCAGTACTTTGCCACTACTTTGCCACAACTTTTCAGTACTTTGCCACTACCCTTCAGTACTTTGCCACAACTTTTCAGCACTTTCCCACAACTTGTATGTACTTTGCCACACTTTTCAGTACTTTGCCAATACTTTGCCACTACTTTTCAGCACTTTGCCACAACTTTTCAGCACTTTCCCACAATTTGTATGTACTTTGCCACACTTTTCAGTACTTTTTCAATACTTTGCCACTACTTTTCAGTACTTTGCCACTAATTTTCAGTACTTTGCCACAACTTTTCAGCACTTTGCCACAACTTTTCTGTACTCTGCCACAACTTTTCAGTAATTTGCCACACTTTTCAGCACTTTCCCACAACTTTTATGTACTTTGCCACACTTTTCAGTACTTTGCCACTACTTTGCCACTACTTTCAGTACTTTGCCACTACTTTTCAGTACTTTGCCACAACTTTTCAGCACTTTGCCACAACTTTTCTGTACTCTGCCACAAATTTTCAGTAATTTGCCACACTTGTCAGCACTTTGCCACTACTTTGCACAACTTTGCCACTACTTTGCCACAACTTTTCAGTACTTTGCCACACTTTTCAGCACTTTGCCACTACTTTGCCACTACTTTCAAGTACTTTGCCACACTTTTCAGTACTTTGCCAATACTTTGCCACAACTTTTTAGTACTTTGCCACAACTTTTCAGCACTTTGCCACAACTTTTCTGTACTTTGCCACAACTTTTCAGTACTTTGCCACACTTTTCAGCACTTTGCCACAACTTTTCAGTACTTTGCCTCAACTTTTCAGTACTTTGCCATACTTTGCCACAACTTTTTAGTAATTTGCCACACTTTTCAGCACTTTGCCACTACTTTAAACTACTTTGAGACTACTTTTCAACACTTTGCCACAACTTTCCAGTACTTTGCCACACTTTTCAGTACTTTGCCACTACTTTGCCACAACTTTTCAGTTCTTTGCCACTACTTTTCAGTACTTTGCCACAAATTTTCAGCACTTTCCCTCAACTTGTATGTACTTTGCCACACTTTTCAGTACTTTGCCAATACTTTGCCACTACTTTTCATTACTTTGCCACTACTTTTCAGTACTTTGCCACAACTTTTCGGTACTCTGCCACACTTTTCAGTACTTTGCCACTACTTTACCACAACTTTTCTGCACTTTGCCACAACTTTTCTGTACTTTGCCACACTTTTCAGTACTTTGCCACTACTTTGCGACAACTTTTCTGTACTTGCCACACTTTTCAGTACTTTGCCACTACTTTGCCACAACTTTTCAGTACTTTGCCACATTTTTCAGCACTTTGCCACAACTTTTCAGTACTTTGCCTCAACTTTTCAGTATTTCGCCATACTTTGCCACAACTTTTCACTACTTTGCCACACTTTTCAGCACTTTGCCACAACTTTTCAGTACTTTGCCTCACCTTTTCAGTACTTTGCCATACTTTGCCACAACTTTTCAGTAATTTGCCACACTTTTCAGCACTTTGCCACTACTTTTCAGTACTTGCCACCACTTTTCAGCACTTTGCCACAACTTTTCTGTACTTTGCCACACTTTTCTGTACTTTGCCACTACTTTGCCACAACTTTTCAGTACTTTGCCACATTTTTCAGCACTTTGCCACTAATTTCACTACTTTCAAGTACTTTGCCACACTTTTCTGTACTTTGCCTCAACTTTTCAGTACTTTGCCACACTTTTCAGTACTTTGCCACAACTTTTCAGCACTTTGCCACAACTTTTCTGTACTTTGCCACACTTTTCAGTACTTTGCCACACTTTCCAGCACTTTGCCACAACTTTTCAGTACTTTCCCTACTTTGCCACAACTTTACAATACTTTGCCACACTTTTCAGCACTTTGCCACTACTTTTCACAACTTTGCCACTACTTTGCCACAACTTTTTAGTACTTTGCCACACTTTTCAGCACTTTGCCACTACTTTGCCACTACTTTTCAGTACTTTGCCACTACTTTTCAGAACTTTGCCACAACTTTTCAATACTTTGCCACAACTTTTCTGTACTTTGCCACACTTTTCAGTACATTGCCAATACTTTGCCACAACTTTTCAGTACTTTGCCACACTTTTCAGCACTTTGCCACAACTTTCAGTACTTTGCCTCAACTTTTCAGTACTTTGCCATACTTTGCCACAACTTTTCAGTAATTTGCCACACTTTTCACCACTTTGCCACAACTTTTCAGTACTTTGCCTCAACTTTTCAGTACTTTGCCATACTTTGCCACAACTTTTCAGTAATTTGCCACAACTTTTCTGTACTTTGCCACACTTTTACGTACTTTGCCACTACTTTTCCACAACTTTTCAGTACTTTGCCACACTTTTCAGCACTTTGCCACAACTGTTCAGTACTTTGCCTCAACTTTTCAGTAATTTGCCACACTTTTCAGCATCTTGCCACAATTTTCAGCACTTTCCCACAACTTTTATGTACTTTGCCACACTTTTAAGTACTTTGCCACTACTTTGCCACTACTTTTCAGTACTTTGCCACTACTTTTCAGTACTTTGCCACAACTTTTCAGCACTTTGCCACAACTTTTCTGTACTTTGCCACACTTTTCAGTACTTTGCCACTACCCTTCAGTACTTTGCCACAACTTTTCAGCACTTTCCCACAACTTATATGTACTTTGCCACACTTTTCAGTACTTTGCCAATACTTTGCCACTACTTTTCAGTACTTTGCCACAACTTTTCAGCACTTTGCCACAACTTTTCAGCACTTTGCCACAACTTTTCTGTACTCTGCCACCCTTTTCCGTACTTTGCCACTACTTTGCCACAACTTTTCAGCACTTTGCCACAACTTTTCTGTACTTTGCCACACTTTTCAGTACTTTGCCACTACTTTGCCACAACTTTTCAGTACCTTGCCTCACTTTTCAGCACTTTGCCACAACTTTTCAGTACTTTGCCTCAACTTTTCAGTATTTCGCCATACTTTGCCACAACTTTTCATTACTTTGCCACACTTTTCAGCACTTTGCCCCAACTTTTCAGTACCTTGCCTCACCTTTTCAGTACTTTGCCATACTTTGCCACAACTTTTCAGTAATTTGCCACACTTTTCAGCACTTTGCCACAACTTTTCAGTACTTTGCCTTAACTTCTCAGTACTTTGCCATACTTTGCCACAACTTTTCAGTACTTTGCCTCAACTTTTCAGTACTTTCCCATACTTTGCCACAACTTTTTATTAATTTGCCACACTTTTCAGCACTTTCCCACTACTTTAAACTACTTTGAGACTACTTTTCAGCACTTTGCCACAACTTTCCAGTACTTTGCCACACTTTTCAGTACTTTGCCACTACTTTGCCACAACTTTTCAGTACTTTGCCACTACCCTTCAGTACTTTGCCACAACTTTTCAGCACTTTCCCACAACTTGTATGTACTTTGCCACACTTTTCAGTACTTTGCCAATACTTTGCCACTACTTTTCAGCACTTTGCCACAACTTTTCAGCACTTTCCCACAATTTGTATGTACTTTGCCACACTTTTCAGTACTTTTTCAATACTTTGCCACTACTTTTCAGTACTTTGCCACTAATTTTCAGTACTTTGCCACAACTTTTCAGCACTTTGCCACAACTTTTCTGTACTCTGCCACAACTTTTCAGTAATTTGCCACACTTTTCAGCACTTTCCCACAACTTTTATGTACTTTGCCACACTTTTCAGTACTTTGCCACTACTTTGCCACTACTTTCAGTACTTTGCCACTACTTTTCAGTACTTTGCCACAACTTTTCAGCACTTTGCCACAACTTTTCTGTACTCTGCCACAAATTTTCAGTAATTTGCCACACTTGTCAGCACTTTGCCACTACTTTGCACAACTTTGCCACTACTTTGCCACAACTTTTCAGTACTTTGCCACACTTTTCAGCACTTTGCCACTACTTTGCCACTACTTTCAAGTACTTTGCCACACTTTTCAGTACTTTGCCAATACTTTGCCACAACTTTTTAGTACTTTGCCACAACTTTTCAGCACTTTGCCACACTTTTCAGTACTTTGCCACTACTTTGCCACAACTTTTCAGTACTTTGCCACTACCCTTCGGTACTTTGCCACAACTTTTCAGCACTTTCCCACAACTTGTATGTACTTTGCCCAACTTTTTAGTAATTTGCCACACTTTTCAGCACTTTGCCACTACTTTAAACTACTTTGAGACTACTTTTCAACACTTTGCCACAACTTTCCAGTACTTTGCCACACTTTTCAGTACTTTGCCACTACTTTGCCACAACTTTTCAGTTCTTTGCCACTACTTTTCAGTACTTTGCCACAAATTTTCAGCACTTTCCCTCAACTTGTATGTACTTTGCCACACTTTTCAGTACTTTGCCAATACTTTGCCACTACTTTTCATTACTTTGCCACTACTTTTCAGTACTTTGCCACTACTTTTCGGTACTCTGCCACACTTTTCAGTACTTTGCCACTACTTTACCACAACTTTTCTGCACTTTGCCACAACTTTTCTGTACTTTGCCACACTTTTCAGTACTTTGCCACTACTTTGCGACAACTTTTCTGTACTTGCCACACTTTTCAGTACTTTGCCACTACTTTGCCACAACTTTTCAGTACTTTGCCACATTTTTCAGCACTTTGCCACAACTTTTCAGTACTTTGCCTCAACTTTTCAGTATTTCGCCATACTTTGCCACAACTTTTCACTACTTTGCCACACTTTTCAGCACTTTGCCACAACTTTTCAGTACTTTGCCTCACCTTTTCAGTACTTTGCCATACTTTGCCACAACTTTTCAGTAATTTGCCACACTTTTCAGCACTTTGCCACTACTTTAAACTACGTTGAGACTACTTTTCAGCACTTTGCCACAACTTTTCAGCACTTTCCCACAACTTGTATGTACTTTGCCACACTTTTCAGTACTTTTTCAATACTTTGCCACTACTTTTCAGTACTTTGCCACTACTTTTCAGTACTTTGCCACAACTTTTCAGCACTTTGCCACAACTTTTCTGTACTCTGCCACAACTTTTCAGTAATTTGCCACACTTTTCAGCACTTTCCCACAACTTTTATGTACTTTGCCACACTTTTCAGTACTTTGCCACTACTTTGCCACTACTTTCAGTACTTTGCCACTACTTTTCAGTACTTTGCCACAACTTTTCAGCACTTTGCCACAACTTTTCTGTACTCTGCCACAAATTTTCAGTAATTTGCCACACTTGTCAGCACTTTGCCACTACTTTGCACAACTTTGCCACTACTTTGCCACAACTTTTCAGTACTTTGCCACACTTTTCAGCACTTTGCCACTACTTTGCCACTACTTTCAAGTACTTTGCCACACTTTTCAGTACTTTGCCACTACTTTGCCACTACTTTTCAGTACTTTGCCACTACTTTTCAGTACTTTGCCACAACTTTTCAGCACTTTGCCACAACTTTTCTGTACTTTGCCACAACTTTTCAGTACTTTGCCACACTTTTCAGCACTTTGCCACAACTTTTCAGTACTTTGCCTAAACTTTTCAGTACTTTGCCATACTTTGCCACAACTTTTTAGTAATTTGCCACACTTTTCAGCACTTTGCCACTAATTTAAACTACTTTGAGACTACTTTTCAACACTTTGCCACAACTTTCCAGTGCTTTGCCACATTTTTCAGTACTTTGCCACTACTTTGCCACAACTTTTCAGTTCTTTGCCACTACTTTTCAGTACTTTGCCACAAATTTTCAGCACTTTCCCTCAACTTGTATGTACTTTGCCACACTTTTCAGTACTTTGCCAATACTTTGCCACTACTTTTCAGTACTTTGCCACAACTTTTCGGTACTCTGCCACACTTTTCAGTACTTTGCCACTCCTTTACCACAACTTTTCTGCACTTTGCCACAACTTTTCTGTACTTTGCCACACTTTTCAGTACTTTGCCACTACTTTGCCACAACTTTTCAGTACTTTGCCACACTTTTCAGCACTTTGCCACAGGGTTTCAGTACTTTGCTACAACTTTTCAGCACTTTCCAACAACTTGTATGTACTTTGCCACACTTTTCAGTACTTTGCCAATACTTTGCCACTACTTTTCAGTACTTTGCCACTACTTTTCAGTACTTTGCCACAACTTTTCAGCACTTTGCCACAACTTTTCTGTACTCTGCCACAACTTTTCAGTAATTTGCCACACTTTTCAGCACTTTGCCACAACCTTTCAGTACTTTGCCTCACCTTTTCAGTACTTTGCCACTACTTTTCAGTACTTTGCCACAAGTTTTCAGCACTTTCCCACAACTTGTATGTACTTTGCCACACTTTTCAGTACTTTGCCAATACTTTGCCACTACTTTTCAGTACTTTGCCACTACTTTTCAGTACTTTGCCACAACTTTTCAGCACTTTGCCACAACTTTTCTGTACTCTGCCACAACTTTTCAGTAATTTGCCACAATTTTCAGCACTTTCCCACAACTTTTATGTACTTTGCCACACTTTTCAGTACTTTACCACTACTTTGCCACAACTTTTCAGTACTTTGCCACACTTTTCAGCACTTTGCCACAACTTTTCAGTACTTTGCCTCAACTTTTCAGTACTTTGCCATAATTTGCCACAACTTTTCAGTAAATTGCCACCCTTTTCAGCACTTTGCCACTACTTTAAACTACTTTGAGACTACTTTTCAGCACTTTGCTTCAACTTTCCAGTACTTTGCCACACTTTTCAGTACTTTGCCATTACTTTGCCACAACTTTTCAGCACTTTGCCACAACTTTTCAGCACTTTGCCACTACTTTAAACTACTTTGAGACTACTTTTCAGCACTTTGCTTCAACTTTCCAGTACTTTGCCACACTTTTCAGTACTTTGCCATTACTTTGCCACAACTTTTCAGCACTTTGCCACAACTTTTCTGTACTTTGCCACACTTTTCAGTACTTTGCCACTACTTTGCCACAACGTTTCAGTACTTTGCCACACTTTTCAGAACTTTGCCACAACTTTTCAGTAATTTGCCACAATTTTCAGCACTTTGCCACAACTTTTCAGTACTTTGCCACACTTTTCAGTACTTTGCCACTACTTTGCCACAACTTTTTAGTACTTTGCCACACTTTCCAGCACTTTGCCACAACTTTTCAGTACTTTGCCGACTTTGCCACAACTTTACAATACTTTGCCACACTTTTAGCACTTTGCCACTACTTTTCACAACTTAGCCACTACTTTGCCACAACTTTTCAGTACTTTGCCACACTTTTAAGCACTTTGCCACTACTTTAAACTACTTTTCAGCACTTTGCCACAACTTTCCAGTACTTTGCCACACTTTTCAGTGCTTTGCCACTACTTTGCCACAACTTTTCAGCACTTTGCCACAACTTTTCTGTACTTTGCCACACTTTTCAGTAATTTGCCACTACTTTTCCACAACTTTTCAGTACTTTGCCACACTTTTCAGCACTTTGCCACAACTGTTCAGTACTTTGCCTCAACTTTTCAGTACTTTGCCACACTTTTCAGCACTTTGCCACTACTTTTCATTACTTTGCCTCTACTTTCAAGTACTTTGCCACACTTTTCAGTACTTTGCCACTACTTTGCCACAACTTTTCAGTACTTTGCCACACTTTTCAGCACTTTGCCACAACTTTTCAGTACTTTGCCGCAACTTTTCAGTACTTTGCCATACTTTGCCACAACTTTTAAGTAATTTGCCATACTTTTCAGTACTTTGCCACTACTTTAAACTACTTTGCCACAATTTTTCAGCATTTTGCCACAACTTTTCTGTACATTGCCGCACTTTTCAGTACTTTGCCACAACTTTGCCACAACTTTTCAGTACTTTGCCACACTTTTTAGCACTTTGCCACAACTTTTCATTACTTTGCCTCAACTTTTCAGTACTTTGCCATACTTTGCCACAACTTTTCATTACTTTGCCACACTTTTCAGCACTTTGCCACAACTTCTCAGTCTTTGCCTCAACTTTTCAGTACTTTGCCATACTTTGCCACAACTTTTCAGTAATTTGCCACACTTTTCAGTACTTTGCCACTACTTTAAACTACATTGCCACAACTTTTCAGCACTTTGCCACAACTTTTCAGTACTTTGCCACTCTTTTTAGCACTTTGCCACAACTTTTCATTACTTTGCCTTAACTTTTCAGTACTTTGCCATACTTTGCCACAACTTTTCAGTACTTTGCCACACTTTTCAGCACTTTGCCACAACTTGTATGTACTTTGCCACACTTTTCAGTACTTTGCCTATACTTTTCACAACTTTGCCACTACTTTGCCACAACTTTCCAGTACTTTGCCACACTTTTCAACACTTTACCACTACTTTTCATTACTTTGCCTCTACTTTCAAGTACTTTGCCACACTTTTCAGTCCTTTGCCACTACTTTGCCACACTTTTCAGCACTTTGCCACTACTTTGCCACTACTTTTCAGTACTTTGCCACAACTTTTCAGTACTTTGCCACAACTTTTCAGTACTTTGCCACACTTTTCAGCACTTTGCCACAACTTTTCAGTACTTTGCCTCAACTTTTCAGTACTTTGCCATACTTTGCCACAACTTTTCAGTAATTTGCCACACTTTTAAGCACTTTGCCACTACTTTAAACTACTTTGAGACTACTTTTTAGCACTTTGCCACAACTTTCCAGTACTTTTCCACACTTTTCAGTAATTTGCCACTACTTTGCCACAACCTTTCAGTACTTTGCCACACTTTTCAGCACTTTGCCACAACTTTTCAGTACTTTGCCTCAACTTTTCAGTACTTTGCCATACTTTGCCCCAACTTTCCAGTACTTTGCCACACTTTTCAGTACTTTGCCACTACTTTGCCACAACTTTTCAGCACTTTGCCACAACTTTTCTGTACTTTGCCACACTTTTACGTACTTTGCCACTACTTTTCCACAACTTTTCAGTACTTTGCCACACTTTTCAGCACTTTGCCACAACTTTTCAGTACTTTGCCTCAACTTTTCAGTACTTTGCCACACTTTTCAGCACTTTGCCACAATTTTCAGCACTTTCCCACAACTTGTATGTACTTTGCCACACTTTTAAGTACTTTGCCACTACTTTGCCACTACTTTTCAGTACTTTGCCACTACTTTTCAGTACTTTGCCACAACTTTTCAGCACTTTGCTACAACTTTTCTGTACTTTGCCACACTTTTCAGTACTTTGCCACTACTTTGCCACAACTTTTCAGTACTTTGCTTCACTTTTCAGCACTTTGCCACAACTTTTCAGTACTTTGCCTCAACTTCTCAGTACTTTGCCATACTTTGCCACAACTTTTCAGTACTTTGCCTCAACTTTTCATTACTTTGTCATACTTTGCCACAACTTTGTAGTAATTTGCCACACGTTTCAGCACTTTCCCACTACTTTAAACTACTTTGAGAATACTTTTCATCACTTTGCCACAACTTTCCAGTACTTTGCCACACTTTTCAGCACTTTGCCACTACTTTGCCACAACTTTTCAGTTCTTTGCCACTACCCTTCAGTACTTTGCCACAACTTTTCAGCACTTTCCCACAACTTGTATGTACTTTGCCACACTTTTCAGCACTTTGCCACAACTTTTCAGTACTTTGCCTCAACTTTTCAGTACTTTGCCACACTTTTCAGCACTTTGCCACAATTTTCAGCACTTTCCCACAACTTTTATGTACTTTGCCACACTTTTAATACTTTGCCACTACTTTGCCACTACTTTTCAGTACTTTGCCACTATTTTTCAGTACTTTGCCACAACTTTTCAGCTCTTTGCTACAACTTTTCTGTACTTTGCCACACTTTTCAGTACTTTGCCACTACTTTGCCACAACTTTTCAGTACTTTGCCACACTTTTCAGCACTTTGCCACAACTTTTCAGTACTTTGCCTCAACCTCTCAGTACTTTGCCATACTTTGCCACAACTTTTCAGTACTTTGCCTCAACTTTTCAGCACTTTGCCATACTTTGCCACAACTTTTTAGTAATTTGCCACACTTTTCAGCACTTTCCCACAACTTTAAACTACTTTGAGAATACTTTACAGCACTTTGCCACTACTTTAAACTACTTTGAGACTACTTTTCAGCACTTTGCCACAACTTTCCAGTACTTTGCCACACTTTTCAGTACTTTGCCACTACTTTGCCACAACTTTTCAGTACTTTGCCACTACCCTTCAGTACTTTGCCACAACTTTTCAGCACTTTCCCACAACTTGTATGTACTTTGCCACACTTTTCAGTACTTTGCCAATACTTTGCCACTACTTTTCAGCACTTTCCCACAACTTGTATGTACTTTGCCACACTTTTCAGTACTTTTTCAATACTTTGCCACTACTTTTCAGTACTTTGCCACTACTTTTCAGTACTTTGCCACAACTGTTCAGCACTTTGCCACAACTTTTCTGCACTTTGCCACAACTTTTCTGTACTTTGCCACACTTTTCAGTACTTTGCCACTACTTTGCCACAACTTTTCAGTACTTGGCCACACTTTTCAGCACTTTGCCACAACGTTTCAGTACTTTGTTACAACTTTTCAGCACTTTCCCACAACTTGTATGTACTTTGCCATACTTTTCAGTACTTTGCCAATACTTTGCCACTACTTTTCAATACTTTGCCACTACTTTTCAGTACTTTACCACAACTTTTCAGCACTTTGCCACAACTTTTCAGTACTTTGCCACACTTTTCAGCACTTTGCCACAACTTTTCAGTACTTTGCCTCAACTTCTCAGTACTTTGCCATACTTTGCCACAACTTTTCAACACTTTGCCACAACTTTTCTGTACTTTGCCACACTTTTACTTTCTTTGCCACAACTTTTCTGTACTTTGCCACACTTTTCAGTACTTTGCCACATCTTTTCACTACTTTGCCACACTTTTCAGCACTTTGCCACAATTTTTTAGTACTTTGCCTCAACTTTTCAGTACTTTGCCATACTTTGCCACAACTTTTCAGTAATTTGCCACACTTTTCAGCACTTTGCCACTAATTTAAACTACTTTGAGACTACTTTTCAGCACTTTGCCACAACTTTCCAGTACTTTGCCACACTTTTCAGTACTTTGCCACAACTTTTCAGCACTTTGCCACAACTTTTCTGTACTCTGCCACACTTTTCAGTACTTTGCCACTACTTTGCCACAACTTTTCAGCACTTTGCCACAACTTTTCTGTACTTTGCCACACTTGTCAGTACTTTGCCACTACTTTGCCACAACTTTTCAGTACTTTGCCACACTTTTCAGCACTTTGCCACAACTTTTCAGTACTTTGCCTCAACTTTTCAGTATTTTGCCATACTTTGCCACAACTTTTCATTACTTTGCCACAGTTTTCAGCACGTTGCCACAACTTTTCAGTACTTTGCTCACCTTTTCAGTAATTTGCCATACTTTGCCACAACTTTTCAGTAATTTGCCACACTTTTCAGCACTTTGCCACTACTTTAAACTACGTTGGGACTACTTGTCAGCACTTTGCCACAACTTTTCAGCACTTTCCCACAACTTTTCTGTACTCTGCCACACTTTTCAGTACTTTGCCACTACTTTGCCACAACTTTTCAGCACTTTGCCACAACTTATCTGTACTTTGCCACACTTTTCAGTACTTTGCCACTACTTTGCCACAACTTTTCAGTACTTTGCCACAATTTTCAGCACTTTGCCACAACTTTTCAGTACTTTGCCTCAACTTTTCAGTATTTTGCCATACTTTGCCACAACTTTTCATTACTTTGCCACACTTTTCAGCACGTTGCCACAACTTTTCAGTACTTTGCTCACCTTTTCAGTAATTTGCCATACTTTGCCACAACTTTTCAGCACTTTCCCACAACTTGTATGTACTTTGCCACACTTTTCAGTATTTTTTCAATACTTTGCCACTACTTTTCAGTACTTTGCCACTACTTTTCAGTACTTTGCCACAACTTTTCAGCACTTTGCCACAACTTTTCTGTACTCTGCCACAACTTTTCAGTACTTTGCCACTACTTTGCAACAACTTTTCTGCACTTTGCCACAACTTTTCTGTACTTTGCCACACTTTTCAGTACTTTGCCACTACTTTGCCACAACTTTTCAGTACTTTGCCACACTTTTCAGCACTTTGCCACAACGTTTCAGTACTTTGCCACAACATTTAGCACTTTCCCACAACTTGTATGTACTTTGCCATACTTTTCAGTACTTTGCCAATACTTTGCCACTACTTTTCAGTACTTTGCCACTACTTGTCAGTACTTTGCCACAACTTTTCAGCACTTTGCCACAACTTTTCTGTACTTTGCCACACTTTTCAGTACTTTGCCACTACTTTGCCACAACTTTTCAGTACTTTGCCACACTTTTCAGCACTTTGCCACAACTTTTCAGTACTTTGCCTCAACTTCTCAGTACTTTGCCATACTTTGCCACAACTTTTCAGTACTTTGCCTCAACTTTTCAGTACTTTGCCAAGTAGTGGCAAAGTACTGAAAAGTAGTGGCAAAGTATTGAAAAAGTACTGAAAAGTGTGGCAAAGTACTGGAAAGTTGTGGCAAAGTACTGGAAAGTTGTGGCAAAGTGCTGAAAAGTAGTCTCAAAGTAGTTTAAAGTAGTGGCAAAGTGCTGAAAAGTATTCTCAAAGTAGTTTAAAGTAGTGGGAAAGTGCTGAAAAGTGTGGCAAATTACTAAAAAGTTGTGGCAAAGTATGGCAAAGAACTGAAAAGTTGAAGCAAAGTACTGAAAAGTTGTGGCAAAGTATGGCAAAGTACTGAGAAGTTGAGGCAAAGTACTGAAAAGTTGAGGCAAAGTACTGAAAAGTTGTGGCAAAGTATGGCAAAGTGCTGAAAAGTGTGGCAAAGTACTAAAAAGTTGTGGCAAAGTAGTGGCAAAGTACTGAAAAGTGTGGCAAAGTACTTGAAAGTAGAGGCAAAGTAGTGGCAAAGTGCTGAAAAGTGTGGCAAAGTACTGAAAAGTTGTGGCAAAGTAGTGGCAAAGTTGTGAAAAGTAGTGGCAAAGTGCTGACAAGTGTGGCAAATTACTGAAAAGTTGTGGCAGAGTACAGAAAAGTTGTGGCAAAGTGCTGAAAAGTTGTGGCAAAGTACTGAAAAGTAGTGGCAAAGTACTGAAAAGTTGTGGCAAAGTAGTGGCAAAGTACTGAAAAGTGTGGCAAAGTACATAAAAGTTGTGGGAAAGTGCTGAAAAGTGTGGCAAATTACTGAAAAGTTGTGGCAGAGTACAGAAAAGTTGTGGCAAAGTGCTGAAAAGTTGTGGCAAAGTACTGAAAAGTAGTGGCAAAGTACTGAAAAGTAGTGGCAAAGTATTGAAAAAGTACTGAAAAGTGTGGCAAAGTACATACAAGTTGTGGGAAAGTACTGAAAAGTTGTGGCAAAGTAGTGGCAAAGTACTGAAAAGTGTGGCAAAGTACTGAAAAGTTGTGGCAAAGTGCAGAAAAGTTGTGGCAAAGTAGTGGCAAAGTACTGAAATGTGTGGCAGAGTACAGAAAGGTTGTGGCAAAGTGCTGAAAAGTTGTGGCAAAGTACTGAAAAGTAGTGGCAAAGTACTGAAAAGTAGTGGCAAAGTATTGGCAAAGTACTGAAAAGTGTGGCAAAGTACATACAAGTTGTGGGAAAGTGCTGAAAAGTTGTGGCAAAGTACTGAAAAGTAGTGGCAAACAACTGAAAAGTTGTGGCAAAGTAGTGGCAAAGTACTGAAAAGTGTGGCAAAGTACTGGAAATTTGTGGCAAAGTGCTGAAAAGTAGTCTCAAAGTAGTTTAAAGTAGTGGCACAGTGCTGAAAAGAGTGGCAAATTACTAAAAAGTTGTGGCAAAGTATGGCAAAGTACTGAAAAGTTGAGGCAAAGTACTGAAAAGTTGTGGCAAAGTGCTGAAAAGTGTGGCAAAGTACTGAAAAGTTGTGGCAAAGTACAGAAAAGTTGTGGCAAAGTGCTGAAAAGTTGTGGCAAAGTACTGAAAAGTAGTGGCAAAGTACTGAAAAGTAGTGTCAAAGTAGTGGCAAAGTGCTGAAATGTGTGGCAAAGTACTAAAAAGTTGTGGCAAAGTAGTGGCAAAGTACTGAAAAGTGTGGCAAAGTACTTGAAAGTAGAGGCAAAGTAGTGGCAATGTGCTGAAAAGTGTGGCAAAGTACAGAAAAGTTGTTGCAAAGTAGTGGCAAAGTTGTGAAAAGTAGTGGCAAAGTGCTGACAAGTGTGGCAAATTACTGAAAAGTTGTGGCAGAGTACAGAAAAGTTGTGGCAAAGTGCTGAAAAGTTGTGACAAAGTATTGAAAAAGTACTGAAAAGTGTGGCAAAGTACATACAAGTTGTGGGAAAGTGCTGAAAAGTAGTCTCAAAGTAGTTTAAAGTAGTGGCAAAGTGCTGAAAAGTATTCTCAAAGTAGTTTAAAGTAGTGGGAAAGTGCTGAAAAGTGTGGCAAATTACTAAAAAGTTGTGGCAAAGTATGGCAAAGTACTGAAAAGTTGAGGCAAAGTACTGAAAAGTTGTGGCAAAGTAGTGGCAAAGTACTGAAAAGTAGTCTCAAGTATGTACTTTGTACATACAAGTTGTGGGAAAGTGCTGACAAGTTGTGGCAAAGTACTGAAAAGTAGTGGCAAAGAACTGAAAAGTTGTGGCAAAGTAGTGGCAAAGTACTGAAAAGTGTGGCAAAGTACTGGAAATTTGTGGCAAAGTGCTGAAAAGTAGTCTCAAAGTAATTTAAAGTAGTGGCACAGTGCTGAAAAGTGTGGCAAATTACTAAAAAGTTGTGGCAAAGTATGGCAAAGTACTGAAAAGTTGAGGCAAAGTACTGAAAAGTTGTGGCAAAGTGCTGAAAAGTGTGGCAAAGTACTGAAAAGTTGTGGCAAAGTACAGAAAAGTTGTGGCAAAGTGCTGAAAAGTTGTGGCAAAGTACTGAAAAGTAGTGGCAAAGTACTGAAAAGTAGTGTCAAAGTAGTGGCAAAGTGCGGAAAAGTGTGGCAAAGTACTAAAATGTTGTGGCAAAGTAGTGACAAAGTACTGAAAAGTGTGGCAAAGTACTTGAAAGTAGAGGCAAAGTAGTGGCAATGTGCTGAAAAGTGTGGCAAAGTAATGAAAAGTTGTGGCAAAGTAGTGGCAAAGTTGTGAAAAGTAGTGGCAAAGTGCTGACAAGTGTGGCAAATTACTGAAAAGTTGTGGCAGAGTACAGAAAAGTTGTGGCAAAGTGCTGAAAAGTTGTGGCAAAGTACTGAAAAGTAGTGGCAAAGTACTGAAAAGTAGTGGCAAAGTATTGAAAAAGTACTGAAAAGTGTGGCAAAGTAATACAAGTTGTGGGAAAGTGCTGAAAAGTTGTGGCAAAGTACTGAAGGGTAGTGGCAAAGTACTGAAAAGTTGTGGCAAAGTACTGAAAAGTGTGGCAAAGTACTGGAAAGTTGTGGCAAAGTGCTGAAAAGTAGTCTCAAAGTAGTTTAAAGTAGTGGCAAAGTGCTGAAAAGTATTCTCAAAGTGGTTTAAAGTAGTGGGAAAGTGCTGAAAAGTGTGGCAAATTACTAAAAAGTTGTGGCAAAGGCCACACTTTTCAGTACTTTGCCACTACTTTGCCACAACTTTTCAGTACTTTGCCACACTTTTCAGCACTTTGCCACAACGTTTCAGTACTTTGCCACAAGTTTTTAGCACTTTCCCACAACTTGTATGTACTTTGCCATACTTTTCAGTACTTTGCCAATACTTTGCCACTACTTTTCAGTACTTTGCCACTACTTTTCAGTACTTTGCCACAACTTTTCAGCACTGTGCCACTACTTTAAACTACTTTGAGACTACTTTTCAGCACTTTGCCACAAATTTCCAGTACTTTGCCACACTTTTCAGTACTTTGCCACAACTTTTCAGCACTTTGCCACAACTTTTTTGTACTTTGCCACACTTTTCAGTACTTTGCCACTACTTTGCCACAACTTTTCAGTACTTTGCCTCAACTTTTCAGTACTTTGCCATACTTTGCCACAACTTTTTAGTAATTTGCCACACTTTTCAGCACTTTCCCACTACTTTAAACTACTTTGAGAATACTTTTCAGCACTTTGCCACTACTTTAAACTACTTTGAGACTACTTTTCAGCACTTTGCCACAACTTTCCAGTACTTTGCCACACTTTTCAGTACTTTGCCACTACTTTGCCACAACTTTTCAGTACTTTGCCACTACCCTTCAGTACTTTGCCACAACTTTTCAGCACTTTCCCACAACTAGTATGTACTTTGCCACACTTTTCAGTACTTTTTCAATACTTTGCCACTACTTTTCAGTACTTTGCCACTACTTTTCAGTACTTTGCCACAACTTTTCAGCACTTTGCCACAACTTTTCTGTACTCTGCCACAACTTTTCAGTAATTTGCCACACTTGTCAGCACTTTGCCACTACTTTTCACAACTTTGCCACTACTTTGCCACAACTTTTCAGTACTTTGCCACACTTTTCAGCACATTGCCACTACTTTGCCTCTACTTTCAAGTACTTTGCCACACTTTTCAGTACTTTGCCACTACTTTGCCACAACTTTTTAGTACTTTGCCACACTTTTCAGCACTTTGCCACTACTTTGACACTACTTTTCAGTACTTTGCCACTACTTTTCAGTACTTTGCCACAACTTTTCAGCACTTTGCCACAACTTTTATGTACTTTGCCACAACTTTTCAGTACTTTGCCACACTTTTCAGCACTTTGCCACAACTTTTCAGTACTTTGCCTCAACTTTTCAGTACTTTGCAATACTTTGTCACAACTTTTTAGTAATTTGCCACACTTTTCAGCACTGTGCCACTCACTACTTTAAACTACTTTGAGACTACTTTTCAGCACTTTGACAAATTTCTAGTACTTTGCCACACTTTTCAGAACTTTGCCAATACTTTGCCACTACTTTTCAGTACTTTGCCACCACTTTTCAGTACTTTGCCACAACTTTTCAGCACTTTGCCACAACCTTTCTGTACTCTGCCACACTTTTCAGTACTTTGCCACTACTTTGCCACAACTTTTCTGCACGTTGCCACAACTTTTCAGTACTTTGCCACACTTTTCAGTACTTTGCCACTACTTTGCCACAACTTTTCAGTACTTTCCCACAACTTGTATGTACTTTGCCACACTTTTCAGTACTTTTTCAATACTTTGCCACTACTTTTCAGTACTTTGCCACTACTTTTCAGTACTTTGCCACAACTTTTCAGCACTTTGCCACAACTTTTCTGTACTCTGCCACAACTTTTCAGTAATTTGCCACACTTTTCAGCACGTTCCCACAACTTTTATGTACTTTGCCACACTTTTCAGTACTTTGCCACTACTTTGCCACAACTTTTCAGTACTTTGCCACTACTTTTCAGTACTTTGCCACAACTTTTCTGCACTTTTCTGTACTCTGCCACAACTTTTCAGTAATTTGCCACACTTGTCAGCACATTGCCACTACTTTTCACAACTTTGCCACTACTTTGCCACAACTTTTCAGTACTTTGCCACACTTTTCAGCACTTTGCCACTACTTTGCCTCTAATTTCAAGTACTTTGCCACACTTTTCAGTACTTTGCCACTACTTTGCCACAACTTTTTAGTACTTTGCCACACTTTTCAGCACTTTGCCACTACTTTGACACTACTTTTCAGTACTTTGCCACTACTTTTCAGTACTTTGCCACAACTTTTCAGTACTTTGCCTCAACTGTTCAGTACTTTGCCATACTTTGCCACAACTTTTTAGTAATTTGCCACACTTTTCAGCACTTTGCCGGTACTTTAAACTACTTTGAGACTACTTTTCAGCACTTTGCCACAAATTTCCAGTACTTTGCCACACTTTTCAGTACTTTGCCACTACTTTGCCACAACTTTTCAGTTCTTTGCCACTACTTTTCAGTACTTTGCCACAAATTTTCAGCACTTTCCCAAAACTTGTATGTACTTTGCCACACTTTTCAGTACTTTGCCAATACTTTGCCACTACATTTCAGTACTTTGCCACCACTTTTCAGTACTTTGCCACAACTTTTCAGGACTTTGCCACAACTTTTCTGTACTCTGCCACACTTTTCAGTACTTTGCCACAACTTTTCTGCACTTTGCCACAACTTTTCAGTACTTTGCAACACTTTTCAGCACTTTGCCACAACTTTTCAGTACTTTGCCTCAACTTTTCAGTATTTTGCCATACTTTGCCACAACTTTTCATTACTTTGCCACACTTTTCAGCACTTTGCCACAACTTTTCAGTACTTTGCCTCAACTTTTCAGTACTTTGCCATACTTTGCCACAACTTTTCAGTAATTTGCACACTTTTCAGCACTTTGCCACTACTTTAAACTACGTTGAGACTACTTTTCAGCACTTTGCCACAACTTTTCAGCACTTTCCCACAACTTGTATGTACTTTGCCACACTTTTCAGTACTTTTTCAATACTTTGCCACTACTTTTCAGTACTTTGCCACTACTTTTCAGTACTTTGCCACAACTTTACAGCACTTTGCCACAACTTTTCTGTACTCTGCCACAACTTTTCAGTAATTTGCCACACTTGTCAGCACTTTGCCACTACTTTTCACAACTTTGCCACTACTTTGCCACAACTTTTCAGTACTTTGCCACACTTTTCAGCACATTGCCACTACTTTGCCTCTACTTTCAAGTACTTTGCCACACTTTTCAATACTTTGCCACTACTTTGCCACAACTTTTTAGTACTTTGCCACACTTTTCAGCACTTTGCCACTACGTTGACACTACTTTTCAGTACTTTGCCACTACTTTTCAGTACTTTGCCACAACTTTTCAGCACTTTGCCACAACTTTTCTGTACTTTGACACAACTTTTCACTACTTTGCCACACTTTTCAGCTATTTGCCACAACTTTTCAGTACTTTGCCTCAACTTTTCAGTACTTTGCCATACTTTGCCACAACTTTTTAGTAACTTGCCACACTTTTCAGCACTGTGCCACTACTTTAAACTACTTTGAGACTACTTTTCAGCACTTTGTCACAAATTTCCAGTACTTTGCCACACTTTTCAGTACTTTGTCACTACTTTGCCACAACTTTTCAGTTCTTTGCCACTACTTTTCAGTACTTTGCCACAACTTTTCAGCACTTTCCCACAACTTGTATGTACTTTGCCACACTTTTCAGTACTTTGCCACTACTTTGCCACAACTTTTCTGCACTTTGCCACAACTTTTCAGTACTTTGCCACACTTTTCAGTACTTTGCCACTACTTTGCCACAACTTTTCAGTACTTTCCCACAACTTGTATGTACTTTGCCACACTTTTCAGTACTTTTTCAATACTTTGCCACTACTTTTCAGTACTTTGCCACTACTTTTCAGTACTTTGCCACAACTTTTCAGCACTTTGCCACAACTTTTCTGTACTCTGCCACAACTTTTCAGTAATTTGCCACACTTTTCAGCACTTTCCCACAACTTTTATGTACTTTGCCACACTTTTCAGTACTTTGCCACTACTTTGCCACTACTTTTCAGTACTTTGCCACTACTTTTCAGTACTTTGCCACAACTTTTCAGTACTTTGCCACAACTTTTCTGCACTTTGCCACAACTTTTCAGTACTTTGCAACACTTTTCAGCACTTTGCCACAACTTTTCAGTACTTTGCCTCAACTTTTCAGTATTTTGCCATACTTTGCCACAACTTTTCATTACTTTGCCACACTTTTCAGCACTTTGCCACAACTTTTCAGTACTTTGCCTCACCTTTTCAGTACTTTGCCATACTTTGCCACAACTTTTCAGTAATTTGCACACTTTTCAGCACTTTGCCACTACTTTAAACTACGTTGAGACTACTTTTCAGCACTTTGCCACAACTTTTCAGCACTTTCCCACAACTTGTATGTACTTTGCCACACTTTTCAGTACTTTTTCAATA
The DNA here is from genome assembly GCF_978046115.1 of Saccoglossus kowalevskii. NCBI lineage: Eukaryota > Metazoa > Hemichordata > Enteropneusta > Harrimaniidae > Saccoglossus > Saccoglossus kowalevskii. Next base: position 121,893 of record NW_028188656.1, read on the forward strand.
CTTTGCCACTACTTTTCAGTACTTTGCCACTACTTTTCAGTACTTTGCCACAACTTTACAGCACTTTGCCACAACTTTTCTGTACTCTGCCACAACTTTTCAGTAATTTGCCACACTTGTCAGCACTTTGCCACTACTTTTCACAACTTTGCCACTACTTTGCCACAACTTTTCAGTACTTTGCCACACTTTTCAGCACATTGCCACTACTTTGCCTCTACTTTCAAGTACTTTGCCACACTTTTCAATACTTTGCCACTACTTTGCCACAACTTTTTAGTACTTTGCCACACTTTTCAGCACTTTGCCACTACTTTGACACTACTTTTCAGTACTTTGCCACTACTTTTCAGTACTTTGCCACAACTTTTCAGCACTTTGCCACAACTTTTCTGTACTTTGCCACAACTTTTCACTACTTTGCCACACTTTTCAGCTATTTGCCACAACTTTTCAGTACTTTGCCTCAACTTTTCAGTACTTTGCCATACTTTGCCACAACTTTTTAGTAATTTGCCACACTTTTCAGCACTGTGCCACTACTTTAAACTACTTTGAGACTACTTTTCAGCACTTTGTCACAAATTAACAGTACTTTGCCACACTTTTCAGTACTTTGCCACTACTTTGCCACAACTTTTCAGTTCTTTGCCACTACTTTTCAGTACTTTGCCACAACTTTTCAGCACTTTCCCACAACTTGTATGTACTTTGCCACACTTTTCAGTACTTTGCCACTACTTTGCCACAACTTTTCTGCACTTTGCCACAACTTTTCAGTACTTTGCCACACTTTTCAGTACTTTGCCACTACTTTGCCACAACTTTTCAGTACTTTCCCACAACTTGTATGTACTTTGCCACACTTTTCAGTACTTTTTCAATACTTTGCCACTACTTTTCAGTACTTTGCCACTACTTTTCAGTACTTTGCCACAACTTTTCAGCACTTTGCCACAACTTTTCTGTACTCTGCCACAACTTTTCAGTAATTTGCCACACTTTTCAGCACTTTCCCACAACTTTTATGTACTTTGCCACACTTTTCAGTACTTTGCCACTACTTTGCCACTACTTTGCCACTACTTTTCAGTACTTTGCCACTACTTTTCAGTACTTTGCCACAACTTTTGAGCACTTTGCCACAACTTTTCTGTACTCAGCCACAACTTTTCAGTAATTTGCCACACTTGTCAGCACTTTGCCACTACTTTTCACAACTTTGCCACTACTTTGCCACAACTTTTCAGTACTTTGCCACACTTTTCAGCACTTTGACACTACTTTGCCTCTACTTTCAAGTACTTTGCCACACTTTTCAGTACTTTGCCACTACTTTGCCACAACTTTTCAGTTCTTTGCCACTACTTTTCAGTACTTTGCCACAACTTTTCAGCACTTTCCCAAAACCTGTATGTACTTTGCCACACTTTTCATACTTTGCCAATACTTTGCAACTACTTTTCAGTACTTTGCCACTACTTTTCAGTACTTTGCCACAACTTTTCAGGACTTTGCCACAACTTTTCTGTACTCTGCCACACTTTTCAGTACTTTGCCACAACTTTTCTGCACTTTGCCACAACTTTTCAGTACTTTGCAACACTTTTCAGCACTTTGCCACAACTTTTCAGTACTTTGCCTCAACTTTTCAGTATTTTGCCATACTTTGCCACAACTTTTCATTACTTTGCCACACTTTTCAGCACTTTGCCACAACTTTTATGTACTTTGCCACACTTTTCAGTACTTTGCCACTACTTTGCCACAACTTTTCAGTACTTTGCCACTACTTTTCAGTACTTTGCCACAACTTTTCTGCACTTTGCCACAACTTTTCTGTACTCTGCCACAACTTTTCAGTAATTTGCCACACTTGTCAGCACTTTGCCACTACTTTTCACAACTTTGCCACTACTTTGCCACAACTTTTCAGTACTTTGCCACACTTTTCAGCACTTTGCCACTACTTTGCCTCTACTTTCAAGTACTTTGCCACACTTTTCAGTACTTTGCCACTACTTTGCCACAACTTTTTAGTACTTTGCCACACTTTTCAGCACTTTGCCACTACTTTGACACTACTTTTCAGTACTTTGCCACTACTTTTCAGTACTTTGCCACAACTTTTCAGTACTTTGCCTCAACTGTTCAGTACTTTGCCATACTTTGCCACAACTTTTTAGTAATTTGCCACACTTTTCAGCACTTTGCCGGTACTTTAAACTACTTTGAGACTACTTTTCAGCACTTTGCCACAAATTTCCAGTACTTTGCCACACTTTTCAGTACTTTGCCACTACTTTGCCACAACTTTTCAGTTCTTTGCCACTACTTTTCAGTACTTTGCCACAACTTTTCAGCACTTTCCCAAAACTTGTATGTACTTTGCCACACTTTTCAGTACTTTGCCAATACTTTGCCACTACTTTTCAGTACTTTGCCACTACTTTTCAGTACTTTGCCACAACTTTTCAGGACTTTGCCACAACTTTTCTGTACTCTGCCACACTTTTCAGTAATTTGCCACAACTTTTCTGCACTTTGCCACAACTTTTCAGTACTTTGCAACACTTTTCAGCACTTTGCCACAACTTTTCAGTACTTTGCCTCAACTTTTCAGTATTTTGCCATACTTTGCCACACTTTTCAGCACTTTGCCACAACTTTTCAGTACTTTGCCTCACCTTTTCAGTACTTTGCCATACTTTGCCACAACTTTTCAGTAATTTGCACACTTTTCAGCACTTTGCCACTACTTTAAACTACGTTGAGACTACTTTTCAGCACTTTGCCACAACTTTTCAGCACTTTCCCACAACTTGTATGTACTTTGCCACACTTTTCAGTACTTTTTCAATACTTTGCCACTACTTTTCAGTACTTTGCCACTACTTTTCAGTACTTTGCCACAACTTTACAGCTCTTTGCCACAACTTTTCTGTACTCTGCCACAACTTTTCAGTAATTTGCCACACTTGTCAGCACTTTGCCACTACTTTTCACAACTTTGCCACTACTTTGCCACAACTTTTCAGTACTTTGCCACACTTTTCAGCACATAGCCACTACTTTGCCTCTACTTTCAAGTACTTTGCCACACTTTTCAATACTTTGCCACTACTTTGCCACAACTTTTTAGTACTTTGCCACACTTTTCAGCACATTGCCACTACTTTGACACTACTTTTCAGTACTTTGCCACTACTTTTCAGTACTTTGCCACAACTTTTCAGCACTTTGCCACAACTTTTCTGTACTTTGCCACAACTTTTTAGTAATTTGCCACACTTTTCAGCACTGTGCCACTACTTTAAACTACTTTGAGACTACTTTTCAGCACTTTGTCACAAATTTCCAGTACTTTGCCACACTTTTCAGTACTTTGCCACTACTTTGCCACAAATTTTCAGTTCTTTGCCACTACTTTTCAGTACTTTGCCACAACTTTTCAGCACTTTCCCACAACTTGTATGTACTTTGCCACACTTTTCAGTACTTTGCCACTACTTTGCCACAACTTTTCTGCACTTTGCCACAACTTTTCAGTACTTTGCCACACTTTTCAGTACTTTGCCACTACTTTGCCACAACTTTTCAGTACTTTCCCACAACTTGTATGTACTTTGCCACACTTTTCAGTACTTTTTCAATACTTTGCCACTACTTTTCAGTACTTTGCCACTACTTTTCAGTACTTTGCCACAACTTTTCAGCACTTTGCCACAACTTTTCTGTACTCTGCCACAACTTTTCAGTAATTTGCCACACTTTTCAGCACTTTCCCACAACTTTTATGTACTTTGCCACACTTTTCAGTACTTTGCCACTACTTTGACACTACTTTTCAGTACTTTGCCACTACTTTTCAGTACTTTGCCACAACTTTTGAGCACTTTGCCACAACTTTTCTGTACTCAGCCACAACTTTTCAGTAATTTGCCACACTTGTCAGCACTTTGCCACTACTTTTCACAACTTTGCCACTACTTTGCCACAACTTTTCAGTACTTTGCCACACTTTTCAGCACTTTGCCACTACTTTGCCTCTACTTTCAAGTACTTTGCCACACTTTTCAGTACTTTGCCACTACTTTGCCACAACTTTTCAGTTCTTTGCCACTACTTTTCAGTACTTTGCCCCAACTTTTCAGCACTTTCCCAAAACTTGTATGTACTTTGCCACACTTTTCAGTACTTTGCCAATACTTTGCCACTACTTTTCAGTACTTTGCCACTACTTTTCAGTACTTTGCCACAACTTTTCAGGACTTTGCCACAACTTTTCTGTACTCTGCCACACTTTTCAGTACTTTGCCACAACTTTTCTGCACTTTGCCACAACTTTTCAGTACTTTGCAACACTTTTCAGCACTTTGCCACAACTTTTCAGTACTTTGCCTCAACTTTTCAGTATTTTGCCATACTTTGCCACAACTTTTCATTACTTTGCCACACTTTTCAGCACTTTGCCACAACTTTTCAGTACTTTGTCTCACCTTTTCAGTACTTTGCCATACTTTGCCACAACTTTTCAGTAATTTGCACACTTTTCAGCACTTTGCCACTACTTTAAACTACGTTGAGACTACTTTTCAGCACTTTGCCACAACTTTTCAGCACTTTCCCACAACTTGTATGTACTTTGCCACACTTTTCAGTACTTTTTCAATACTTTGCCACTACTTTTCAGTACTTTGCCACTACTTTTCAGTACTTTGCCACAACTTTACAGCACTTTGCCACAACTTTTCTGTACTCTGCCACAACTTTTCAGTAATTTGCCACACTTGTCTGCACTTTGCCACTACTTTTCACAACTTTGCCACTACTTTGCCACAACTTTTCAGTACTTTGTCACACTTTTCAGCACATTGCCACTACTTTGCCTCTACTTTCAAGTACTTTGCCACACTTTTCAATACTTTGCCACTACTTTGCCACAACTTTTTAGTACTTTGCCACACTTTTCAGCACTTTGCCACTACTTTGACACTACTTTTCAGTACTTTGCCACTACTTTTCAGTACTTTGCCACAACTTTTCAGCTATTTGCCACAACTTTTCAGTACTTTGCCTCAACTTTTCAGTACTTTGCCATACTTTGCCACAACTTTTTAGTAATTTGCCACAATTTTCAGCACTGTGCCACTACTTTAAACTACTTTGAGACTACTTTTCAGCACTTTGTCACAAATTTCCAGTACTTTGCCACACTTTTCAGTACTTTGCCACTACTTTGCCACAACTTTTCAGTTCTTTGCCACTACTTTTCAGTACTTTGCCACAACTTTTCAGCACTTTCCCACAACTTGTATGTACTTTGCCACACTTTTCAGTACTTTGCCAATACTTTGTCACTACTTTTCAGTACTTTGCCACTACTTTTCAGTACTTTGCCACAACTTTTCAGCACTTTGCCACAACCTTTCTGTACTCTGCCACAACTTTTCAGTACTTTGCCACACTTTTCAGTACTTTGCCACTACTTTGCCACAACTTTTCTGCACTTTGCCACAACTTTTCAGTACTTTGCCACACTTTTCAGTACTTTGCCACTACTTTGCCACATCTTTTCAGTACTTTCCCACAACTTGTATGTACTTTGCCACACTTTTCAGTACTTTTTCAATACTTTGCCACTACTTTTCAGTACTTTGCCACTACTTTTCAGTACTTTGCCACAACTTTTCAGCACTTTGCCACAACTTTTCTGTACTCTGCCACAACTTTTCAGTAATTTGCCACACTTTTCAGCACTTTCCCACAACTTTTATGTACTTTGCCACACTTTTCAGTACTTTGCCACTACTTTGCCACTACTTTTCAGTACTTTGCCACTACTTTTCAGTACTTTGCCACAACTTTTCAGCACTTTGCCACAACTTTTCTGTACTCAGCCACAACTTTTCAGTAATTTGCCACACTTGTCAGCACTTTGCCACTACTTTTCACAACTTTGCCACTACTTTGCCACAACTTTTCAGTACTTTGCCACACTTTTCAGCACTTTGCCACTACTTTGCCTCTACTTTCAAGTACTTTGCCACACTTTTCAGTACTTTGCCACTACTTTGCCACAACTTTTTAGTACTTTGCCACACTTTTCAGCACTTTGCCACTACTTTGACACTACTTTTCAGTACTTTGCCACTACTTTTCAGTACTTTGCCACAACTTTTCAGCACTTTGCCACAACTTTTCTGTAATTTGCCACAACTTTTCAGTACTTTGCCACACTTTTCAGCTCTTTGCCACAACTTTTCAGTACTTTGCCTCAACTGTTCAGTACTTCGCCATACTTTGCCACAACTTTTTAGTAATTTTCCACACTTTTCAGCACTTTCCCAAAACTTGTATGTACTTTGCCACACTTTTCAGTACTTTGTCAATACTTTGCCACTACTTTTCAGTACTTTGCCACTACTTTTCAGTACTTTGCCACAACTTTTCAGGACTTTGCCACAACTTTTCTTTACTCTGCCACACTTTTCAGTACTTTGCCACAACTTTTCTGCACTTTGCCACAACTTTTCAGTACTTTGCCACACTTTTCAGCACTTTGCCACAACTTTTCAGTACTTTGCCTCAACTTTTCAGTAATTTGCCACACTTGTCAGCACTTTGCCACTACTTTTCACAACTTTGCCACTACTTTGCCACAACTTTTCAGTACTTTGCCACACTTTTCAGCACTTTGCCACTACTTTGCCTCTACTTTCAAGTACTTTGCCACACTTTTCAGTACTTTGCCACTACTTTGCCACAACTTTTTAGTACTTTGCAACACTTTTCAGCACTTTGCCACTACTTTGACACTACTTTTCAGTACTTTGCCACTACTTTTCAGTACTTTGCCACAACTTTTCAGCACTTTGCCACAACTTTTCTGTAATTTGCCACAACTTTTCAGTACTTTGCCTCAACTGTTCAGTACTTTGCCATACTTTGCCACAACTTTTTAGTAATTTGCCACACTTTTCAGCACTTTCCCAAAACTTGTATGTACTTTGCCACATTTTTCAGTACTTTGCCAATACTTTGCCACTACTTTTCAGTACATTGCCACTACTTTTCAGCACTTTGCCACAACTTTTCAGTACTTTGCCTCACCTTTTCAGTACTTTGCCACTACTTTGCCACAACTTTTCAGTACTTTGCCACTACTTTTCAGTACTTTGCCACAACTTTTCTGCACTTTGCCACAACTTTTCTGTACTCTGCCACAACTTTTCAGTAATTTGCCACACTTGTCAGCACTTTGCCACTACTTTTCACAACTTTGCCACTACTTTGCCACAACTTTTCAGTACTTTGCCACACTTTTCAGCACTTTGCCACTACTTTGCCTCTACTTTCAAGTACTTTGCCACACTTTTCAGTACTTTGCCACTACTTTGCCACAACTTTTTAGTACTTTGCCACACTTTTCAGCACTTTGCCACTACTTTGACACTACTTTTCAGTACTTTGCCACTACTTTTCAGTACTTTGCCACAACTTTTCAGTACTTTGCCTCAACTGTTCAGTACTTTGCCATACTTTGCCACAACTTTTTAGTAATTTGCCACACTTTTCAGCACTTTGCCGGTACTTTAAACTACTTTGAGACTACTTTTCAGCACTTTGCCACAAATTTCCAGTACTTTGCCACACTTTTCAGTACTTTGCCACTACTTTGCCACAACTTTTCAGTTCTTTGCCACTACTTTTCAGTACTTTGCCACAACTTTTCAGCACTTTCCCAAAACTTGTATGTACTTTGCCACACTTTTCAGTACTTTGCCAATACTTTGCCACTACTTTTCAGTACTTTGCCACTACTTTTCAGTACTTTGCCACAACTTTTCAGGACTTTGCCACAACTTTTCTGTACTCTGCCACACTTTTCAGTACTTTGCCACAACTTTTCTGCACTTTGCCACAACTTTTCAGTACTTTGCAACACTTTTCAGCACTTTGCCACAACTTTTCAGTACTTTGCCTCACCTTTTCAGTACTTTTTCAATACTTTGCCACTACTTTTCAGTACTTTGCCACTACTTTTCAGTACTTTGCCACAACTTTACAGCACTTTGCCACAACTTTTCTGTACTCTGCCACAACTTTTCAGTAATTTGCCACACTTGTCAGCACTTTGCCACTACTTTTCACAACTTTGCCACTACTTTGCCACAACTGTTCAGTACTTTGCCACACTTTTCAGCACATTGCCACTACTTTGCCTCTACTTTCAAGTACTTTGCCACACTTTTCAATACTTTGCCACTACTTTGCCACAACTTTTTAGTACTTTGCCACACTTTTCAGCACTTTGCCACTACTTTGACACTACTTTTACGTACTTTGCCACTACTTTTCAGTACTTTGCCACAACTTTTCAGCACTTTGCCACAACTTTTCTGTACTTTGCCACAACTTTTCACTACTTTGCCACACTTTTCAGCACTTTGCCACAACTTTTTATTAATTTGCCACATTTTTCAGCACTGTGCCACTACTTTAAACTACTTTGAGACTACTTTTCAGCACTTTGTCACAAATTTCCAGTACTTTGCCACACTTTTCAGTACTTTGCCACTACTTTGCCACAACTTTTCAGTTCTTTGCCACTACTTTTCAGTACTTTGCCACAACTTTTCAGCACTTTCCCACAACTTGTATGTACTTTGCCACACTTTTCAGTACTTTGCCAATACTTTGCCACTACTTTTCAGTACTTTGCCACTACTTTTCAGTACTTTGCCACAACTTTTCAGCACTTTGCCACAACCTTTCTGTACTCTGCCACACTTTTCAGTACTTTGCCACTACTTTGCCACAACTTTTCTGCACTTTGCCACAACTTTTTAGTACTTTGCCACACTTTTCAGTACTTTGCCACTACTTTGCCACAACTTTTCAGTACTTTCCCACAACTTGTATGTACTTTGCCACACTTTTCAGTACTTTTTCAATACTTTGCCACTACTTTTCAGTACTTTGCCACTACTTTTCAGTACTTTGCCACAACTTTTCAGCACTTTGCCACAACTTTTCTGTATTCTGCCACAACTTTTCAGTAATTTGCCACACTTTTCAGCACTTTCCCACAACTTTTATGTACTTTGCCACACTTTTCAGTACTTTGCCACTACTTTGCCACTACTTTTCAGTACTTTGCCACTACTTTTCAGTACTTTGCCACAACTTTTCAGCACTTTGCCACAACTTTTCTGTACTCTGCCACAACTTTTCAGTAATTTGCCACACTTGTCAGCACGTTGCCACTACTTTTCACAACTTTGCCACTACTTTGCCACAACTTTTCAGTACTTTGCCACACTTTTCAGCACTTTGCCACTACTTTGCCTCTACTTTCAAGTACTTTGCCACACTTTTCAGTACTTTGCCACTACTTTGCCACAACTTTTTAGTACTTTGCCACACTTTTCAGCACTTTGCCACTACGTTGACACTACTTTTCAGTACTTTGCCACTACTTTTCAGTACTTTGCCACAACTTTTCAGCACTTTGCCACAACTTTTCTGTAATTTGCCACAACTTTTCAGTACTTTGCCACACTTTTCAGTTCTTTGCCACAACTTTTCAGTACTTTGCCTCAACTGTTCAGTACTTTGCCATACTTTGCCACAACTTTTTAGTAATTTGCCACACTTTTCAGCACTTTCCCAAAACTTGTATGTACTTTGCCACACTTTTCAGTACTTTGCCAATACTTTGCCACTACTTTTCAGTACTTTGCCACTGCTTTTCAGTACTTTGCCACAACTTTTCAGGACTTTGCCACAACTTTTCTTTACTCTGCCACACTTTTCAGTACTTTGCCACAACTTTTCTGCACTTTGCCACAACTTTTCAGTACTTTGCCACACTTTTCAGCACTTTGCCACAACTTTTCTGTACTCTGCCACAACTTTTCAGTAATTTGCCACACTTGTCAGCACGTTGCCACTACTTTTCACAACTTTGCCACTACTTTGCCACAACTTTTCAGTACTTTGCCACACTTTTCAGCACTTTGCCACTACTTTGCCTCTACTTTCAAGTACTTTGCCACACTTTTCAGTACTTTGCCACTACTTTGCCACAACTTTTTAGTACTTTGCCACACTTTTCAGCACTTTGCCACTACTTTGACACTACTTTTCAGTACTTTGCCACTACTTTTCAGTACTTTGCCACAACTTTTCAGCACTTTGCCACAACTTTTCTATAATTTGCCACAACTTTTCAGGACTTTGCCACACTTTTCAGCTCTTTGCCACAACTTTTCAGTACTTTGCCTCAACTGTTCAGTACTTTGCCATACTTTGCCACAACTTTTTAGTAATTTGCCACACTTTTCAGCACTTTCCCAAAACTTGTATGTACTTTGCCACACTTTTCAGTACTTTGCCAATACTTTGCCACTACTTTTCAGTACTTTGCCACTACTTTTCAGCACTTTGCCACAACTTTTCAGTACTTTGCCTCACCTTTTCAGTACTTTGCCATACTTTGCCACAACTTTTCAGTAATTTCACACTTTTCAGCACTTTGCCACTACTTTAAACTACGTTGAGACTACTTTTCAGCACTTTGCCACTACTTTTCAGTACTTTGCCACAACTTTACAGCACTTTGCCACAACTTTTCTGTACTTTGCCACATATTTCAGGGCTTTGCCACTACTTTGCCACAACTTTTCAGTACTTTGCCACACTTTTCAGCACTTTGCCACAACTTTTCAGTACTTTGCCACTACTTTTCAGCACATTGCCACAAGTTTTCTGTACTTTGACACACTTCTCAGTACTTTGCCACTACTTTTTAGCACTTTGCCACAACTTTTCATTACTTTGCCACACTTTTCAGTACTTTTCCACTACTTTGCCACAACTTTTCAGTACTTTGCCACTAGTTTTCAGAACTTTTCCACAACTTTTCACTACTTTGCCACAACTTTTCATTACTTTGCCACACTTTTCAGCACTTTGCCACTACTTTTCAGTACTTTGCCACTACTTTTCAGCACTTTGCCACAACTTTTCAGTACTTTGCCACACATTTCAGTGCTTTGCAACTACTTTGCCACAACGTTTCAGTACTTTGCCATACTTTTCAGCACTTTTACCCTGCTTTTCAGTACTTTGCCACTACTTTTCAGCACTTTGCCACAACTTTGCAGTACTTTGCCACACATTTCAGGGCTTTGCCACTACTTTGCCACAACTTTTCAGTACTTTGCCACACTTTTCAGCACTTTGCCACAACTTTTCAGTACTTTGCCACACTTTTCACTACTTTTCAGCACTTTGCCACACTTTTCAGTACTTTGTCACACTTTTCAGCACTTTGTCACTGCTTTTCAGTACTTTGCCACTAGTTTTCAGAACTTTTCCACAACTTTTCAGTACTTTGCCACACTTTTCAGTGCTTTACACTACTTTGCCACAACTTTTCAGTACTTTGCCACACTTTTCAGCACTTTGCCACTACTTTTCAATAGTTTGCCACTACTTTTCAGCACTTTGCCACATCTTTTCAGTACTTTGCCACTACTTTTCAGTACTTTGCCACTACTTTTCAGTACTTTGCCACAACTTTTCAGCACTTTGACACAACCTTTCTGTACTCTGCCACACTTTTCAGTACTTTGCCACTACTTTGCCACAACTTTTCTGCACTTTGCCACAACTTTTCAGTACTTTGCCACACTTTTCAGTACTTTGCCACAACTTTTATGTACTTTGCCACACTTTTCAGTACTTTGCCACTACTTTGCCACTACTTTTCAGTACTTTGCCACAACTTTTCAGCACTTTGCCACAACTTTTCTGTACTCTGCCACACTTTTCAGCACTTTGCCACAACTTTTCTGTACTCTGCCACAACTTTTCAGTAATTTGCCACACTTGTCAGCACGTTGCCACTACTTTTCACAACTTTGCCACTAC